>NW_007744488.1:9893-13239 GCF_000696425.1 Galeopterus variegatus
TGACAGATGGAAAAGTTAGATGGTAATCAGGAAAGAAAGATGTTTTTACCATGTATCTGATTATGTTTTCCACTTTCTGTTGTCTTTTTTTTTCTTTCAAATAACATTTTTATGGAAACTTATGAATTGTCCATATCTGTAAGGTAAAGAGTTGAATATCAATACCTGTGTAAGTAGATGTTCTATGAGTCCTTAAGAATAGGATATACCTAGTATGGGCAAAAATTCAACATGTCAATACAAAATTGTGAATGTCTGAGAAGATGTGTCTTTTCACAAAGGGATTTACTATTATGTTGATCTTTAAATATTAAAAGTGTATAATTTTCCCAAGATGATAACATGGCTACTATGATCTGCTCAATGCTTTTCTGATTTTCCTTTATGACTGTCTTGTTTTCATATATTTTATTATGGAGCATTCAATGCTGTAAGTATTGCATACATTAAAATATAGTTTATAGGAAATAATAATATTAAGCACTACTGTTCTAGATGAGAAAACTAAAGTACTGAATGATAAAGCTTATCGCCCGTAATCAGAATGTTAGTAAGCTGTGAAGAGTCCACATGAAGCAAAAAGGGCAGGAATGAAGTGATCACATTTGTTTTCACTAGTTTAACTTGAGACCTTCCTGAGTTCTTCCCACCCCATCTTCTCAAGTTCTGCTGCTCATTTTTAAAATATTTTCTTTCATCCTAAATCAAGGGCCATTGGACTGGGTGAGGGATACCAGGGCACTGTGATTATGTTCATCTTCCTGGGATTCTCAGGTTATTTACACCTCCAGCCACTTGTTTTTCTGTTCTTCTTGGACACCTACACAGTTAACTCGTATGGGGAAATTGAGCATAATTGTGATCATCAAGATCAATCCCAAACTTCATACACCCATGTACATTTTCATCAGACATTTATCCTTATTGGATATTTGTCATTACAGTATATTCACACCAAGGTGCTAGAAACCCTATTTGTAGAAAACAGACATAACTTCTTCAAAGGATACATGGTACAACTTTTCTTTGGCTGAACATCTGTGATTGCAGTCTTGTTCATGTTAGCATTGATGTTGTATTACTCACTTGTGGCTGTTTGCAACTCCCAATTCTATGCAACACAATTGCTATGTCTGCTCTCTGCTCTTCCTCATAAGCTCTCTGCTCTTCTTGTAGATGGCACTTAGGTATGGGTTACACTCTGTTCCTTGACATTTACCTGTTCTCTTTTTGGAACTATCCTACTGAGGATCTAACACCTTAGATCACTTCAGCTGTGAGTACTTTGCGATCCTTCCTATATCCTGCTCTGATCCCGACTTCAGCCAGATTACTTCAGCCAGACGGCACATTTAGTCATATCTACATTCAATGAGATTTGTAGCCTCCTGATAATCCTCGATTCCTATGTCTTCATAGTTGTCAATATCATCAAGATGCCTTCTTCAGGCAGACTTTGGAAATCCTTCCCCACCCGTGCTTTCCTCTAGACTCCCATCACTATTTGTGGGGATAATCCACCTAATCTACTGTGTACCCAGGTTCTTATGGATCCTGGTCAAAGTGGGCACTGTGCTGTTTACAATCATGATCCCCATGCTGAATCACCATATCTACAACCTTAAGAACAAAAATATGAAAAAGACAGTCAGGAGGATAATCAACTTCAAACTGCATTCTCACTCCATGTGATTCAAATAAATGTATATTTTTCATGTCCCAACTGCATTCAATTTTTCATATACGTTGTTGATGATTGTTTAGCTTCATTTTTGGTAAATATATAATTATGTTTTAAGTCAATTAAATATTTCTTGTGCCCTTTTTTTCAGTGTCCATATTATCTTACCATTATGTCTAGTTTAATATGAATATAATGCATGCTGATTCACATCATCTCAGGAGGTTTCAAAAAGAAATGTATTTTATTTCTTGACTCTGTGGAAATCAAGATTAAGAAAAAGGTGTCTATATTTAGGATCTTTGACTAATGAGACTTATGCTATGGTTTAGCTGTAAGTTGTGCTTAATAAAAGTCCTGCAAATAGAGATGATGAGTTCATTTTCTGCATCTATACTCAAGTATTCATAACCAACTCTCATGACTCAGCAAGTTCTGTAAACTCAGCTTGTTGTTTTATCTTAAAACTTTATTTCAAGTCAAATGAGGACTGGAGTTTACATTCTGAATCATATTATCTCACTTTAAACAAGCAGATGATGAAAATATTACTATAGTCTACATGCATCACCTATTTTTGAGTATGAATGCAATATATTTGAAAGGTGTTGAAATAATGCTGAATATTAAGAAAAAGTTCAATTTATTTCTGTAAATATTTATTTTTATTATTGACTGATACAAATATAAAGATTAGTACTACATACTTTTTGATCACCCGTTCTCACAATAAACTTATCTCCCCTACCAGTCTTCTCCTTATTGGTGGATGATATCCACATTTACTCAGTGGCTTCAAACAAGAAGAAAAAAAGTGATTTGTTATTTTGTAGCCTTTCAGAAACATTTGTCAATAAATCATGCTATTTCTATTTTCTAATCAAATCTAGTTGTTCAAGTGTCTGCTCTATGAGCCATCATTGTAATGAAGTTGGCCTTTAGCAGTTGATGATACATTAATCTACATTCTTATTTATTAATCTTATATAAGCCATTAATCACAGCTTATGTATTATATTTTGCCATGTAAAATAATTTTAATTATTAACAGTATTTTCCAATAGTTTTCAATTATAATTATGATGAAAATCTTGGTCTTTGCATGTGGCATTTGCTAAAGATTTGGAGTTCATCATTTTAAACTTAAAATATATTGAATAGTGTGTATATATATATGTATGTATGTATATATATGTATGTATATATGTGTGTATATATATGTATATATGTATGTATGTATGTATGTATGTATGTATGTATGTATGTATACACACACATATATATGTGTATATATATGTATATATTAATTTATAGGGAACAGACATTTATTATGTATATATATATGTATGTATGTATATATATGTATGTATATATGTGTGCATATGTATGTATGTATGTATATATATACACACATATATGTGTATATATATGTATATATTAATTTATAGGGAACAGACATTTATTTCTCACAGTTCTGGCAACTGAAAATCTATGATCAAGGTGCTAGTAGTTTCACTGTCTGGTGAGGGACTGGTCTCTGCTTCCAAGATGACAACTTAAGAGCTATGTCCTCTGGGGGGGATGAATGCTGTGTCCTCACAAGGCAGAGGCAGAAATGAAAAAAGGCTGAATGCTGTGTGAACCCTATTTTATTTTTTTTTCACT
>NW_007744488.1:16160-16546 GCF_000696425.1 Galeopterus variegatus
CATTTAAAGCCATATATGATAAACCCACTGCCAATATCATCCTGATTGGTGAAAAACTTTCATTTTTTCCCTGAAGACCAGGAACTAGACAGGGATGGCTACTTTCACCACTCCTATTCAACAGAGTGTTGGAAGTGCTAGTCAGAGCAATTAGAGAAGAGAAGGCAATAAAGGGCATCCGGATTAGAAAAGATAAAGTCAAACTGCCCCGGTTGGTGGATGATATGATTCTATATATTAAAGAAAAGATAAAGTCAAACTGCCCCGGTTGGTGGATGATATGATTCTATATAATAAACAGCCTAAAGCCTTTAGAAAAAACTTCTTAGAATTGATAATGATTTCATCAAAGTTGCAGGATAAAAAACCAACACACAGAATCAGTA
>NW_007744488.1:16660-17413 GCF_000696425.1 Galeopterus variegatus
AGCCTCCTGATCATTCTCACTTCCTATGTCCTCATAGTTGTACTATCATCGAGGTGCCTTCCATGGGTGGGATTTTGGAATTTTCTACACCTGTGCCTCCCACCTGACTGCTGTCACCATTGTCCATGGAGTTCTCTACTGTGTTCCCAAATCTAAAAGCTCATGACTCCTCATTAAAGTAGGTGTTGTGTTTTACTCCATCGTGATCCCTATGCTAAATCCTCTTATCAACAACCTTAGAAACAAGGATCAGAAGGAGATGGTCAGGAAGTTAATTCGTACAAAACTGCTTTGTCACTCAATGTAATCACACACGCACACTTATACACACATACTTAACGAAGTCCCTATTTTTTAATACACTTTATATGTTGCANTTTTTTTCATAACGAGAAAAATGTAATCTTATTACATTTTTAGTAATCTAAAAATTTTTGTGGAAAAACAGTTGTGGAAGACAGAATTATGTCCTTCAAAGGATGCAGAATACAATTTCTCTTTACCAGCACATTTGTGATTAAAGAAGCAAATATGTTAGCAGTGACAGCCTATGACTGGTTTGTGGCCATTTGTAGCACCCTGCTCTCCACAATTGCTATGTCTCCTAAGCTCTGTGCTGTCCTTGAATCTGGGACTTACATATGGGGTGCAGTCTGTCCCCTGACACTCACATATCCTCTTTGGAAACTTTTCTACTGTGTATCTACCAACAGTCACTTTTGCTGTGAGATTTCTGCCATCATCTCTGTATCC
>NW_007744488.1:18064-18451 GCF_000696425.1 Galeopterus variegatus
GTTAGCATTGATGGTGTATTACTCACTTGTGGCTGTTTGCAACTCCCAATTCTATGCAACAAAATTGCTATGTCTCATAAGCTCTCTGCTCTTCTTGTAGATGGCACGTAGGTATGGGTTACACTCTGTTCCTTGACATTTACCTGTTCTCTTTTTGGAACTATCCTACTGAGGATCTAACACCTTAGATCACTTCAGTTGTGAGTACTTTGCGATCCTTCCTATATCCTGCTCTGATCCCGACTTCAGCCAGATGGCACATTTAGTCATATCTACATTCAATGAGATTTGTAGCCTCCTGATAATCCTTGACTCCTATGTCTTCATAGTTGTCACTATCATCAAGATGCCTTCTTCAGGGCCTGCCAGGTGGCGCACTGCTATAGT
>NW_007744488.1:20556-23107 GCF_000696425.1 Galeopterus variegatus
CTAAACAAATCTAGTTGTTCAAGTGTCTGCTCTCTGAGCCATCATTGTAATGAAGTTGGCCATTAGCAGTTGATGATACATTAATCTACATTCTTATTTATTAATCTTATATAAGCCATTAATCACAGCTTATGTATTATATTTTGCAATGTAAAATAATTTTAATTATTAACAATATTTTCCAATAGTTTTCGATTATAATTATGATGAAAATCTTGGTCTTTGCATGTGGCATTTGCTAAAGATTCGGAGTTCATCATTTTAAACTTAAAATATATTGAATAGTGTGTATATATATGTATATATATATGTATGTATGTACATATATATATGTATGTATATATGTGTATATATATGTATATATGTATGTATGTGTATATATATATATATATATACACACACACACACACATATATATGTGTATATATATGTATATATTAATTTATAGGGAACAGACATTTATTTCTCACAGTTTTGGCAACTGAAAATCTATGATCAAGGTGCTAGTAGTTTCACTGTCTGGTGAGGGACTGGTCTCTGCTTCCGAGATGACAACTTAAGAGCTATGTCCTCTGGTGGGGATGAATGCTGTGTCCTCACAAGGCAGAGGCAGAAATGAAAAAAGGCTGAATGCTGTGTGAACCCTATTTTATTTTTTTTTCACTTTTAACTTCTCAATGTACATTGTAGTTGATTTTTGTGTCCCTTTACATGTTCCTCTTTCCCCCACCCTCCCTCCTCTCCCTCCTGACCCCTTCTTCTTCTCATCCCTTCCCCTCCCCGCACACTGCATCATATCTGTTCACTTGTCTTAACAAGTGAAAGGTATTGTTGTGATTGTTGTGTCTTCTACCCCCACACACTTTATTTGTTTGTATATTTACTTATTTATTTATTTATTTTAGCTCCCACAAATGACTGAGATAATGTATTTCTATTTATGTACCTGACTTGTTTCACTTAATATAATTCTCTCTAGGTCCATCCATGTTGCTGCGAATGATAGTATTTCATTCTTTTTTATAGCACATTAGTATTCCATTGTGTAGATATACCAAAATTTCCATATCCACTCATCTGATGATGAACATTTGGGGTGGTTCTAACTTTTGGCTATTGCAAATAGTGCTACAAAAAACATTGGAGTACAGCTATCCCTTCGGCATGATGATTTCCATTCTTCTGGGCATATCCCCAGCAGAGGGATAGTGGGGTCATATGGTGGATCTATCTGTAATTGTTTGAATCAGCTCCAAACCATTTTCCATAAATGCTGCAACATTTTACAGTCTCACCCTGAGTGTATGAGAGTTCCTTTTTCCCTTTTTCTCCACAAACTCAACAGCACTTATCCTTCTTAGTATTTTGGATATTAGCCATCCTAACTATAGCCTGAGGAAAATTTCCCATCCTTGCAAGGTCAATATTTGAAACTGCAAGACTTTGGAAAACCAGGCCCTGTGAAGTACATATGCTCTATAGTATATTCCACATACTTTATATATACATACATATATATATATATTTATACATATATATATATATATAATTTATGCATTAATAATATTGTAGAAAGCACAACAAATCAATAAGAAAATTACATTAAAAAAAGCAAAAGAAGTAAATTCAAGTCACCCCTCAAGGTGCTGATTCACTAACAGATGATTTCCTATAGCAAAAATGGAAGATGAGATAATGAGAAAATATCTTCAGTGGGTTGAGAAAAGATAACTTCATGCTTTGAAGTTTATACCAAGGAAAAGAACTACAGAGAATTAAAAATCATTTTTCATAAAATATAACTTGGGAGAATATTCTAAATCTTATGAATATTCACATACATCTGTAGGGATATATACCTACAGAGTTTGTGATAGAGTTTCTGACAATTTTCACAACAGAAAACTACACTATATTATTCAACATGCCTATGAATTGCCTCACTAAAAAATGTATGTTTGACATGAGTTTTAAGAAAAAAAGAATATTAAGATAAAATATCAAATACAAGGGCACAGCATCAAGTCTATATGCAGAAAGATGCTGAGTATATTATTTACGAAAAATCAGGTTTACAAAAATAGAAATGCTAACAGAAACTGAAGAAACACAGCTCACTAACCATAGTATGTGTGGTTTATTGGAATAGCATTGTGGTTATCCCTTTGTGAATTTTGGAAGTTTTATATTTTTAATAAATACATAATGAATCAAATTGCAGGCTGATGGTTATTACTATTTTTCTAAGACTAAATGAACAATATGTTGAACTTTCCGATATGATTCAATGATTTAAAATTAATAATCTAAATTAGGAAGAAGGGACATTGTTCCACTTGTCCTCTTTGTAGCTCACTGAAAACCACCAATCAAGATTCCTCAAGGTGTGATTCCTCAAGGTCGTGCAGTTACATTTAAAATACACAACACTTTACATAATTTTAATTTCCAAATCTGACTCACTCTACAGTGGCTCTATACTGTCTATGATTTTTTTCATAACGAGAAAAATGTAATCTTATTACATTTTTAGTAATCTAAAAATTTTTGT
>NW_007744488.1:24172-26605 GCF_000696425.1 Galeopterus variegatus
GCACACTTATACACACATACTTAACGAAGTCCCTATTTTTTAATACACTTTATATGTTGCATTTATGGTTATTTTTTTCTTCAAATATGTGGACAAAATTAATTCAGTAAGTTGTTTGATAATTTATATACTTTCAATATTACTAAACTCACTATGATTTGAAAATCACCGTTGGTAAAGCAAAAAAGGAGAAAGAAAATTCTGTTTGTATTCTTCCCAGAATGTAGCAAGCTAAATAATGGTCCTTTAATTAAGATGTCCATATTCTAATCCTTGTAACATGTAAATATGTTACTCTTACATGCTGAACTTTCCTTTCTCTCTTTTTCCTTTCTTACTCTGTCACAATGAAATATGACAACTACTTAGATAAGTATATTTTAAATAATAATCCTCTATGATACTTTATCCACAAAAGAAAAAAGAGAACATTATCAGCACTTCACAAATTTCTCATAAGCACTTTTCTAGTCACTGTGCCAGCTCCTCATTGCTAGGGTAAAATATATTGCGGAGATGGTATCATTCAAAACATTTTTTCCTTTTTAGCTACAACCCCTAATTACATGTTCTGTAAGTCTAAATTTTAAGTTTTCCTCTACTTGAAATTCACGTAAATTAAATCTTGGAGCATACATTCCGTTATGTCATATTTGTATTGAATTTCTTCCCAGATTGTGATGTATCTATTCAATCTCCTGGTGGTTTATTTAGGTGCACAGATTTCCTAATTTATAATGAAGCACAGTTATTCAGTGTCCCTTCACACAGTGAAGTACTTCTTATATCTTACTCATGAAATATTCCTCTCCTCCAAAATAATGAAGATAGTGTACATGTATCTGGGATACATTATAGCAAATTCCATACATTCTTCTGTATTTTATATTCTATTCTCTTTTACTTTGTATTTTATTATTTTTTGTATGCTTATATTTATTGAGAGAAAAACACAATATTCATTTTTATGTTACACTATTGTTTAAAGTAATTAGCCAAGATAAAAAAGCAAACTTCTATCTAAATATATGTATATATGCATATATATTCATGTGCACTCCCTGTTACTCAATGTACTTCATTTTTATTAAAAAGTGGTTATCACTGTTCATTACATATTTCTCTTCGGTAGCTTTTTAATTTAATTTTACTTTATTTTATTATAACTTTTCAATATACTCTGTAGTTGATTTTCCTTTCTCTTTGCATATTCCTCTTTCTTGGCTCCCTTTCTCCCCCCACCCCCCCAGGCCAACTACATCATATCTGTTCTCTTGTCTTAACAAGTTCATGGAATTGTTGTGATCTTGTCTTAACAAGTTCAATCTCTTGTCTTAACAAGTTCAAGGAATTGTTGTGATTGTTGTGTCTTCTTCCCATCCCCAAACATTTATTTGTTTGTATATTTATTTATTTATTTTTAGCTCTCTCAAATAAGTGAGAACTTGTGGTAGTTCTCTTTCTGTGCCTGACTTGTTTCACTTAATATTATTTTCTCTAAGCCCATCCACGTTAATGCAAATGGTAGTATTTTATTCTTCTTTATAGAAGAATAGTATTCCATTGTGTAGATATACCACATTTTCCTTTTCCACTCATCTGATGATGGACATTTGGGCTGGTTCCAACTCTCAGGTATTGTAAATAGTGCTGCAATAAACATGAGAGTACAGGTATCCCTTCAGCATGATGATTTCCATTCCTCTGGGCATATTCCCAGCATTGGAATAGCTGGGTCATAAGGTAAATCTATCTGTAATTGTTTGAGGAAGCTCCAAACCATTTTGCATAAAGGCTGCACCATTTTGCAGTCCCACCCAGAGTGTATGAGAGTTCCTTTTCTCCACAACCTCTCCAGCATTTATCATTCTCAGTTTTTTGGATATTAGCCATCCTAACTGGAGTGAAATTGTATCTCAATATGATTTTGATTTGCATTCCCTGAATTATGAGTGATGTTGAGCACTTTTTCATATGGCTATTGGCCATTTCTATTTCTTCCTTTGAGAAATGCCTCTTCTGCTCTTTTGCCCATTTTTTAAAATGGGTTACTCATTCTTTGGCTGAAAAGTTGTTTGACTTCCTTGAATATTCTGGATATTAATCCTTTGTCAGATGTATATTTTGCAATTATTTTCTCCTACTCTTTTTTGTTGTCTTTCCACTCTCTTGATTGTTTCTTTTGCTGTGCAGAAACTTATTTTGATATAATCCCATTCATTTATTTTTCCTTTGGTTGCCTGTGCTTTTGGGGTCCTATTCTATGAGGCAAACATCATTCTGATACCAAGGCCAGACAAAGATACAACAATAGAAGTAAACTACAGGCCAATATGCTTGATGAATATAGACATAAAAATTGTCAATAAAATACTAGCTAACAGAATACAGCAACACATGTAATAAATTATACCCCATGATCAAGTGGGATTC
>NW_007744488.1:26999-30080 GCF_000696425.1 Galeopterus variegatus
ATACTAGCTAACAGAATACAGCAACACATGTAATAAATTATACCCCATGATCAAGTGGGATTCCTCCCAGGGATGCAAAGTTGTTTCAACATATGCAAATCAATAAATCTGATACACCTCATCAATAAACTCAAAGACAAAACCATATGATCATCTCTATAGATGCTGAAAAACCATTTGTCAAAATTCAACAAGCATTCTTGACAAAGACTCTCTGTAAGTTAGATATTGATGGAAATTACCTCTACACATTTAAAGCCATATATGATAAACCCACTGCCAATATCATCCTGATTGGTGAAAAACTTTCGTTTTTTCCCTGAAGACCAGGAACTAGACAGGGATGGCTACTTTCACCACTCCTATTCAACACAGTGTTGGAAGTGCTAGTCAGAGCAATTAGAGAAGAGAAGGCAATAAAGGGCATCCAGATTAGAAAAGATAAAGTCAAACTGCCCCGGTTGGTGGATGATATGATTCTATATATTAAACAGCCTAAAGCCTTTAGAAAAAACTTTTTAGAATTGATAATGATTTCATCAAAGTTGCAGGATAAAAAACCAACACACAGAATCAGTAGTATTTCTATACTCCAACAATGAACATGCAGAAAGAGAAATCGAGAAAGCTAGCCCATTTACAGCAGCCACCAGAAAAATAAAATACTTGGAATAAAGTTAATCTAAGATGTAAAAAATCTCTATGATGAGAACAACAAACCACTGTTGAGAGATATTAAAGAGGAAAAAAGATGATGGAAAGATATCTCATGCTCTTGGGTTGGAAGAATTGACATTGTGAAAATGTCCATATTACCCAAAGTGATCTAAATATTCAATATAATCCCTATCAAAATTCCAATGGCATTTCTGTCAGAAATGGAAAAAAAACTATACAGTCATTTACATGGGATAACAAAAGAAAATGAATAGCCAAACCAATCCTGAGAAAAAGACGTAAATTAACACTTCCTGACTTTAAACTATACCAAAAAGCTATAATAACCAAAACAGCATGGTACTGGCATAAACACAGACACATGGATCAGTAGAACAGAACAGAGAACCCAGAAATCACCCATATACCTACAACCATCTGATCTTTGACAGAGGCACCAAGTCTACACCATGGAGAAGGGATTGCCTCTTCAGCAAATGGTGCTGGGAAAACTGGATGTTCATATGCAGGAGACTGAAACTAGACACGTACCACTCACCATATACCCAAATCAACTCAAAATGGATTAAAGAATTAAATATACATCTTTATCCAATTAAACCCCTTAAAGAAAACAGGGGAAATACTCTAAGAAGTAGGAATGGGGACAGACTTCATATATATGACCCACAAAGCATAGGCAACCAAAGGAAAAATAAATGAATGGGATTATATCAAATTAGTTTGTATTTTACATTGTACTTTGTCTTTTTACATTGATTTTCAGATTCATTTCCTGATTAACCTGAGATTTATTTTTGCTGTAATATGAAAATGGACTGATTTTGTGTTTTAATGTCATTTATTTTTTAAACTCTACTTTTTGGTTTTTGTAAATGTTTTTATTGATTAGACACATTCATGGGGCACAGAGCTCACCATCAGCACCTGTGCTCACGATGTGATGGTCAGATCAATACCATCAGCATGCCCACCACCTCAGATTGCAGTTATTCCCCTGGTCCCACACCCAATCTGTTCCCAATCACCCTTCTTCACCCCTATTCTAGCAACCTTAGGTCTGTTCTCTACCTCTGCAAGTCCAGTGTACCACTGTGGACATGGGACTGCTGGATCATATGGTAGATATAGCTGTAGTTGTTTGAGAAACCTCCATACTGTGTTTCATATTGGCAGTACTAATGTACAGTTCTGCCAACAGTGTTGGAGAGTTCCCCTTCTTCCACATCCTCACCAGCATTTGTTATTCTCAGGTTTTTATTATTATTACCAGTCTGACTGTGGTGAGATGATATCTCAGTGTGGTTTTGATTTGCATTACCCTGACGATTGGTGATGTTGAGCATTTTTTCAAGTACCTGTTGGTCATGTGTATGTCTTTCTTTGAGAAATGTCTATTCAGCTCCTTTGCCCATTTTTAAATTGGGTTATTTGTATTTTTTTATGGTTTAGTTGTTTTAGTTCCTTGTATGCTCTGGATATTAATCCCTAGTCAGATGTATAGTTTACAAGTATTTTCTCCTATTCTGCAGGTTGTCTTTTCATTCTGTTGATTATTTTATTTGCTGTGCAGAAGGTTTTTAGTTTGAAATAATCATATTTTTTTTTTACTTTTAGTTTTGTTGTTTGTACTTTTGGAGCCTTATTCATTAAGTTTTTGTCCATTTATGAAGTGCTTCTGCTGTGTGTTCCTCTGGTAGTTTCATAGTTTCAGATCTTATATTAAGTCTTCAATCTATTTTGAGTTGATTTGGGTATATGGCAGGAGGTGCAGGTCTAGTTTTATTCTTCTGTGTATAGATGTCCAATTTTCCCAGGATCATTTACAAAAGGAAATTTTTTTTCACTATTGTATGTTCTTGGTGCATTTGTTAAAGATCACTTGTCTGTACATATGTGCATTCTTTATTCTGTTCCACTGGTCTGAGTGCCTAGTTTATTTTTTGCCAATGCCATGCTGTTTTGGTTACTGTAGCTTTGTAGTACAGTTTGAAGTCAGGTAGTGTTATGTTTCTGACTTTATTATTATTCTATTTTTTGCTCAGGATGGCTTTGGCTACTCAGGATCTTTTACTGTTCCATATGAATGTTAGTCTTGTTTTTCTACTTCTGTGAAGAATGTCATTGGTATTTTGATGTGAATATATATATTTCCAAACAGTATTTACAGAAAAGTCACTCTCTATACACTGCTTGACCGTGTTATATTTTTCATAAAGTAAGTGTTCAAATATGTTTGAGTCAATGTCAAGATTCCATATATGATTCTATTTGTTTTAACGAGTAGCACCTATAACTAATATGCTTTGATATCCAGTAGAACAACTCCTAAAAATGCATTATTTTTCTTGCAGGGGGAATGATATATTTTTGGGCCTTCACCTTTCCAAAGAAATTTTAGCC
>NW_007744488.1:30643-31066 GCF_000696425.1 Galeopterus variegatus
TTTTTCTTGCAGGGGGAATGATATATTTTTGGGCCTTCACCTTTCCAAAGAAATTTTAGCCGTATCCTTGCTCGGATGTAGGGTAAAATTACGGTCATTCTATAGATCCATTTGGAAAGAAATCACAAATTCGTATCTCTAAGTCTTCTAAATCATAAGCTTACTATATGTCTCTATTTAGATTTACATCTATTTTTGTAATAAAAGTTTTATCATATTTTATGTTTATAAACATTCTTGCCCATTTTTTATTTAGAAAACAACTGAGTCCTTAGTATTTTTAAAGCTACTTTTACTGCCTATATTAAAACATGCATTTTTAGATCTTAATATGACATATTTTATATTGATTTTTCTTCTGGCTATTCTAAGAAAACATTAATTTTATAATTTATTAGTAGATTATTTTGTATTTTCTAAATG
>NW_007744488.1:31325-32632 GCF_000696425.1 Galeopterus variegatus
TTTTTTGTGGGTAGATTTCTTTTTCCAGATTAGCAAAGTCATCTGCATTTTTAAAATTTATTACCTTTGTTATGTTTTCTTTTTGGTGAGTGGATGTTGAATTTTTTCAAGCTACTTTTTCTTCATTTTTTAAGCAATTATGTGATTTAACCCCCTTTAAGATCATAAAATGGCAACTTTAATTTTTTGAATTTTCTAATATTGAACCAAATATTTTTCCCAATAAAACAAAGTTTAGTGTTGTATTAGGACATTTCTGTCACTTACAACAAAGTACCTGGAACTGGATAACTTGTAAGAACATTAAATTTATCACTACCAATCTGAGGCTGGGAAGTTCAAAGCCAAGGGAAAACATGTGCTGAAGATATTTCTTGGCGGTGATTTCAGCAATGCAAGGTATCACGTTGTAAAATTTGTGGAACAGAGAGAAAGAGAGAGAACTCCTCCTGTATCATTCTGTCTGTGGCCTCCAAAATTAATGTCCTTTTGACAGGTAAATACATTCATTCCATCCCCAAAGTCTTAACTCATTTCAACTCAAAAGTTCAAAGTCTCAAAGTGTGTAGACCGTTCATACTTCGGGTCCCTTCTGAGACCCCTCCATTGTGCATAACAATGCAGGTGTCATATAGCAAAAATGGTGGAGAAGAGAGAACTAACTCTTCACTCCTTCTCCTTTTAAACCCCAATAAACTACTTGTATCCAAATCCTTGTCTTGGTGTCTTCTACTAAGGAAATCAACATAGGAAAGACTAAAAAACATCTTTGGAATATATGTGAGACATGTGTATAGTAATTATTATATGAAGTATAAAATACAAAAGACACCTGAGAAATACTAGCAAACAATCTAATGAACAAACTTCAAAGATAAANGAAAACAACTGAGTCCTTAGTATTTTTAAAGCTACTTTTACTGCCTATATTAAAACATGCATTTTTAGATCTTAATATGACATATTTTATATTGATTTTTCTTCTGGCTATTCTAAGAAAACATTAATTTTATAATTTATTAGTAGATTATTTTGTATTTTCTAAATGCTTATCATATACTCTGGTTAAATTTAGTATTATTCTGTTGTTTGAATCCTATTTTTAAAAATTTATTTTGCTGAAAATGGGTAATTAGCTAAAAACTTCAACATAATGTTGAATTAACAAGGTAAATGTGTGCATTCTTGTTTTTCCAATTTTACAGGGAAGTCATTTATAAATCCTGCTGAAGATGTTTACTGGAGGTTTTTTGTGGGTAGATTTCTTTTTCCAGATTAGCAAAGTCATCTGCATTTTTAAAATTTAT
>NW_007744489.1:0-267 GCF_000696425.1 Galeopterus variegatus
CACACACCTGGAGGTCATGGGCATGACGCGGCACATTCTTAACTGCATGTTTCTCTGGCTGCAGGCAGCATCACGGGACAGGATGACATTCATGATCTCGAAGAGCTGCTCGACGTGCTGGTCCTGCCAAAGGTCCTCACCGCCCTTCACCAGGAAAGGGTGGTCCCTCTCATCATGGCCTCGGACGGTGATGCGCTTCGGTTTTTGGATAGAAGCCATTACTTTTACCTTTAAAAAATTAAGAAAATATTTTAGGTATAGTCTTAG
>NW_007744489.1:3547-6932 GCF_000696425.1 Galeopterus variegatus
AGTAGCTTAGCACCTCCTTTCCCAAAGTGTTTATCAAATTCTTTTCCAAAGGCCTGAAATCAATAATAATTTACCATAAAGGTTAATGTTTAGTTTGAACTTTGAAAGAGGCTCCATGCTTATGAATGTTTATAATAAACAAGTACCCAATTATATAGGTTTCTTCTGTGTTTTTAAGATTTATAGTTTAAATAATATAGTTTAAGATTTAAAGTTCTACTCTCCTTGACTATTTCAATACTTTACAACATCTGGAGCCTACCTTCTGTTTGTTTCTTACGTTTCCTGAGAAAGGACATGGTTATTAGTGACTCCTAGTTACAGATTCTAATAAAGGCTTTTAAAAACTTGGCAAAGTCATTTAACCTCTTTGTGCTCATCGTCTAGTTACTGGTCTATGTCATTATGATGACATAAGTAATTAGAGTAAAGTTAAAAACAATAAAATAGAGGGAGTAGATCAATAAAAATAAATAGCCCATAATTCTTCATACAAGTTGATGAGAAAAATATAAGAATGCTACCTTCCTTAGTAAGAGTCTTTCAAGCCATTATTTTGGATCATAAACTAATAAAAACATTAAACAGTCTATATTTCTAAAAGCAATTATTATTAGAAGTACTCTACCTTGAGATATATCGATTCTTTTTTTGTATGTCTCTATCAATTTATTTTTTACTTGATATTTTATATCAAATAAAAATAAACAAATCTCAAGAGTAACTCAATAGTTGTAACTCAATAACAAAGTTGTAACAGTAACTCAATAGTTGTCAAGATTACCTGATCATCTTGAATTAAAATGTTTTTACCAAATTTAGAACTCATTCCCCAACATAAATCTGGTATGAAAAGAAAATACATGGTCTATTTTAAGACAATCCACTACAGGAAAATTAACATATACAAAACGATTTCTTCTTCTTTGATCTATAAATAGGTTAAAAGTATAGAAACAATCTGCAATTCTTAGAGTACATGGAAAGATTAGCTACTTCCCAACATAACCAGCACCAACATCAAATCTGAAAGGCATAATGCCCTTAAGTATCCTCTGAAGAAATTTGAGGCAATTCGTTTTGGTAGAGTATTATTTAAGTTACAGTTACACATCGCTTAAGGTTGAGGATACGTTTTGAGAAATGCGTCTTTATGCGATTTAGTCATTGTACAAACATCATACAGTGTATTTACACAAACCTAGATCGTGTAATCCACTACTATACACCTAGGCCGGCTATGGGGTATGTAGCCTATGGCTACTAGGCTACCAACCTGTACAGCATGACAATGTACTGAATATTATAGGCAACTGTAACACAATGGTAAGTATTTGCGTAGCTAAACGTTATCTAACATATTTGAATTTTTAAGCTCCTTTATAATCTTATGGGTTCACTGTCATATATGTGATCTGCTGTTGACCAAAATGTCATTATGTGGTACATGAGTATAACTAATGCAAATTATTTGTTGATTTGGTATGAGGTAGAAAGTTTTGGATAGATTTCCCAAGGTTCTAGAAATTAAACCCCAAACTAATCTCACACCTTGATGGAGTTTAGATGTGTTGTCCCCTCCAAAACTCAAGTGGAAATTTGATCCCCAATGAGGCAGTGTTGGAAACTGATTGAGTCATGGGGGCGGATCCCTTATGAATGAATTAATGCTCTCCCTGGGGGAAGGGGGAGTAATGAATGAGTTCTCGCTCTACTAGTTCCCGAGAAAGCTTGTTGTTTATAGGACCCTGGCACCTCTTCTCTGTCTCTCTTGCTTCCTCTCACCATGTAATCTGCTCATAGCCGCTTTCCGCCATGAGTAGAAGCAGCCTGAGGCCCATGCCCGATGCAACCGTCCCAGAATCGCAAGCCAAATAAACCTCTTTTCTTTATAAATTACCCAGTCTCAGGTATTCTGTTATAGCAACACAAAACAGACTAAAACACACCTGGTAGGTAGAGTGGAAGTGTTTCTGCCATGGCCCCTCAGTGAGACCAGGTGCAGCTGTGCTCAGCAGCAGTTGGGAAAAACAGCAGGCTACATGGACAGATTTTTAGGGCAGAATCTATGGTGTCCAGCATGCAGAAGGAAGTGGCTATGAATTCAAAGGGACAATGTGCAGTCTTTAATGGAGGCTGTGCAGAGTGTTTCCAGGTGAGAAGCCCAAGCATGCTGGCAAGCAGGCAGGGCAGGCTGCAGGACAGAGGTGCCGTAGAGGTGACCCCTTCCCCCAAAATGGCAGGGTGCTGCTAAGCTGAGAGCCAGAGTCGAGCTTCCACTCTGGCACTCTCTCCATCAACACTGGGCAACTCCCCGTTTTTCAGCTCTAGCTTCTTTGCTGAGAACAAGATTTGGCAAACTGCAGCAGGCAGGCCACGTCCAGCCCACCGCCTGTTCTTATCAGCAGCACCTCTCTGAGGCTGCCAGCCACACCCTGCCCTCGTGCACTGTCTAGGGCTGCTTCTGCACAATGACAGCTGATGTGAGTTCTGGCGACAGAGACTGGTATGGCTTGCAAAACTGAAAACCTGGGCCTTTACAGAGAAAGTGTGCAGACCATGGGTTTTAGAAAAAACAAACACTGAAACATTTTTCCAAATCTAATATTCCATAATTTTATGAATTTTATTAATGTTAGCTCATTAGTTTTAAATAAAATTATTTAGTTGGTTTAATTACAGTAATTCTAAAACCCTTGCATATTCCATGAGTGGAGTACAGCTATGATATGACATGGAGCCCAATGTGCTGTAAAGCAAAGCACAGAGGTTTATGGTGCTATCTTCACTTTTAGGATGCATCACTGATCACACTTAGGCCACAGATAGTACTGTACGTTCCTGTATTCACACAATTTGACTAAAACTACCAAGTAGAAATGACCTACCAACCTCCACTTATCTAAATTTTACCATTCATTCATCTAATTAAAGATGCCTATTTCACACCAGACATTGTGCTAGGTAGTGGAGAGACAAGGAGGAACGAAACACAGTCCCTGCCCACAAGTCTAATTCAGGAGGCAAAAAGGAAAGGACCTGTTAAAGATCAAAAGTGGCTTTCTACTCCTGAGGGTGTGCCTACAAGAACTGAACACATACCTCCCCACAAAAATTTGTATGCAGATGTGCACAGCAGCACTATTGGTAAGAGCTAAGAAGTGGACATGTCCCACATGTCCATCAATTGATAAAAGGGTGAGCAAACTGTTGCACACCTGTGCAGTGGTGTAGTCTCAGCAATAGAAAGGAGTGATGCTCTGACACACCCAACAACATGGCTGAACTTTGAAAACACTATTCTAAGTGAAAGAAGCCAGTCACACAGTGCATGGATTCCATTTATATCATGTGTCCAGATGAACAAATCCTTAGAGACAGAAGT
>NW_007744489.1:8599-9107 GCF_000696425.1 Galeopterus variegatus
ATACTGGTAGGGAATTTCTTGACTCACTTATTAATGAAAAATATTTTTTGTTAGAAGTAACTGAATCAAAGTCCACAGAGGCTAAGCAATTAAAACTATGAATTAACTTTTTATTCAAGCATCATCATTCTGCACTTTGTCAGAGCACCTAGTTTTGTCTTTTGCAAAGAATTAAAAATGGCTCTTATTAATGTGTTTGGGCATATACATTACTAACCTNTGCTACCACCTGACCCAAAAAAAGCTGTCTATAGCTCACAGAAAGTATTAGAGCTAGAGCACTCAACAGGTGTTTTAAAACCAGAATTGTTAACAAACCATCAAATGTAAATAGTGATCTTCACAATGATTCTGTTATTATAAAGGCAGCCTGCATCCATCCATACCTAAATAAACTTCATTCTAAAGGACCCCAGGCCTGGAGCCTTTGGGTTGCCCAAGGCTGCATACATTCTTTCATACATTTTTTCAATGTTTCTTTTATTTACAGGGGTTTTTGCTAGTTCAA
>NW_007744489.1:9931-13991 GCF_000696425.1 Galeopterus variegatus
CTTCCAAAGATCAAGGCCTATAATTTATATCTATACATAATATATAGATTGTAATATATATTTTTTTACATAATTATATATAACTATATAACGTAATTTATATTTATTATATGTATACATACACTTAAAAAATAACTACAAAGCCAAGGGAAGGAGCAAGTTGAAGATTCCTTCCAATATTAGATCAAGCACCAACTATCTATTCTATCAGGAGGTGAAGTTCTAGATAAGGTAAAAGCAAATCTTGCAAGTAATGCTGACGTTCTGATGTGTACAATTTGATATATATAGTTTCTGAAGTTAAATTATGAAAGAAAAGGTCACTTTCCTATAAATCTTTCTCTCTTCTTTCTTTTTTAAGAAAATAATCCCATTTGCCTTGGAATAAGTGTCCCCCTAAAATTGATGTCCAATGTGACAATGTGTGGGAAATCCTATTATGGTAACTGAAAGGTGGGGCCTTAGAGAGGTGATTAGATTGTAGGACCATGTAGTAAATGGATTAATAATGAGTCAGGGTGTGGTTCTAAGAGCTTTAAAAGAAGAGCATGAGAGGTTAGTCTCTCTCTGCTCCACCATTTTCTGCCATGCTGAAAACCCTGAGTCGCTGCTACCACCACAAAGATCCTCACCACATGTGTTCCCTGGACTTAGAACTTCCTAAGTAATAAATTTCATTCTCTTTATAAATTTCCCAGTTCCAGGTATTTTGTTATAAGCAAAAGAAATGGCCTAATACACCACTGCAGTTGACTCTATTCAGGGAGATGGTGTGGCAAGCAGGGCCTTGGCAGCAGCAAGTGGCCTGTGCACAGCACGTGAGGACAAACCACAATGAAGGCTCATCTTCTCAAAATCAAAACACTTGAAATAACAAGGCAAATCAGCTCATGACCAAGAAAGCACTTGATCAAGAATGTCAACTAAAAGACCACACATTCACAAAGTATTCCTGCGAAACTAACACCACTGCTCTTACATCAACTATTTCCACTTACAAATCAGCTTTGTGAGAAGTGAAAGGACGACTCAGGCTGTCTACTGAGTTCTAATCAACAAGGGGCCTGCCTGTATATTTTAAACTAAAGAACAATCTCAGGAACTGATTTCAGAAAACTTCTCATTTAGTCTGTCTCAACCAGCAGTCTAGTAACTATGAGCATAAGGGTAGGATGTGTTGTGAATAACATCGTAAGATGAAATGTATTTGAAAAAGGAAATAAATACTATAACAATTAACATCCTTGGAATAGATACATGCAATAATTAAATGTCTAAGATTGTTCAATGATAGTTCTAATTAATTTGAAGATAACCATAAACTTCCATGTGTTTGCTTTTACCATACACATTTTTTACATGTAGTATTTGATCAACCTAATTTTTTCTGTAATATCACCTTGCCACGAACTCCTTATTCTTGTGACCAGCAGAAGTATCTTTGAAGGAGTAGCTTTCGCTGCTTATCATGAACGGATAGACAATTGCCTGTGGGTAGTTATTGGCAATCTCTTCCACAGGGTGCTGAACCGCAACAGCTTCCTCTTTGTCCAGTAAGGCCACCATGTGGCTGATCCAGCCAATGAACTGCCAGCAAGGAATGGAAGATATCTAAAACACAGACAGTATAAAAACAAACAGAAGTATAAAATAAAACGTCTTCCATCCCTCAGCCCTCTTTCACGAAGGCAACCACTGAATCCTCCCAGACATTTTATGTGCATGTGCACCCATATCCTTCTCTTACAAGAATAGAATTATACTAGTCACACTGTTGCTGGTTTTTCTTAGATTTACCACATCCCTTTCAACAGCTTTATAGCAATCCATTTTATTTAACTACTACTCTGTAATGAATATTTAGTGTAGTTTCCAATTTTTTGCTATTACAGATAATGCTACAAGGAATATCCCTATACACGTAACTCTTTGTCTCTGTGCCATATACCTGTAGGATAAATTCCTAGAAGTAAAATTACAGCATGAACATTAACAATTATAATAAACATTGCTGGATTTCCCTCCAAAGACACTTTTCAAATTTTCATTTCTAAAAGTATTAGATTGACTACTTTCCAAAATCTTTACTAACACTGGACACAATAAACTTTCTAAGTCACTGTCACTCTAAGAAGTAAAAAAATGTCTAATCTACATTTTGATTTTTTTCAATTAGTGAAGCTCCACATTTACTGCTTTACACACTTTGATCATTTCATGCAGGCACATCCTTTGACCATCTTCTACTGGTCTGTTGTGACCATTTATTTTGTAGATTGGAAACGTCAGCTGTCTCTCATATGTGTTGCAAATATTTTTCTTCCAGTATTTTTTTTCACTTTGTATATACCATTTTCATTTTCTATATAGAAGTATCAAATTATTTTTCTTTATGTCTTCTGGTTTTTGTCTCTTTATTACAAGACCATTTTAAAAATATGTTCATGTTTTCTTCTAGCTTTTAAGGTGTTTGTAGGATAAAATATGACATTCCTAGAATGGTGGCATAAGGAGTGAGCTTGGGCAAGCTCTCTAACTGCACCTACAAACAAGAAAAGGGCAGCATGCGTGAGGAGACAAGTCAGTCCACACGACTCACTGTGTGACTGTGGTTGCGGTCGCCCGCCATTGCAAGTGTCTCCTCAGTGTCGTTAACGACACTGACTGAGTACTCATTTATTTCCTCACAAATTCAAAATGCAGTTTTTACCACATAAAAATATTGTTTTACAAAAAACCAAAGTCATAATAAAGTTATTTAACTATTTGTTCACTTATCTCTAAGAAAAACACGTAAGAGGGTACTTCAAAAAGTTCATGGAAAAAGGCAATTAAAAGATAAATGAATCTTTCCATGAACTTTTGGAAGACCCCTGATATATGCTGCATCTCTGAATTTATTTTGGTCTCTTGTTTAAGGCCTACTGAAATTTAGCCCACCACTCAGAATCCACATGGGAGTGCAGGTTGCCTGACAGTCATGCTGGGTGCCCACAGAGATCAGCATTGTTTAGAAACTCACTACATAGAGCTAACGGAGATCACGTAACAGAAATCAATACATTTTCAACTCCAAGCTTTGCCCTGTCTTCCAGTTGCCTTTCAGGTGGCCCCACACTTCCTGTAGATGGGGTCAGTGGAGCCTCCCCTGCACACAGGCAGAGTCCAAAGCACAGGACCACAGCCAGTGAGGCAGCCCCGGCTCAGGCCGAGGAGCGGATCACAGGGCGGGGCACCAGCTGCTCCCACAACCACATGAACTTCCCCCTACTTGCAGGCCTCAGACTCCTCTGGACATGGTGCTGCAGGCGGGCACTGCACTCACCAGGAGGTGGACGCAATTTGAAACTTCTCATCTCCCCATGGAGAATAAGGCACCACAGATTTTACTGACTACAGCTTCAGCTGTGTAGGCAGCAAACTGTCTATGCAAATGTTCGTCCCTGTCCCCAACACACCCTCCTCAATTTCTTTAGGTCCTTGTTCAGACATAGCATTCTTATCAACACTCACAGAGGAAAATGGGTAAATGTGAACACTCTTTTGTACCATTTTAAATTACCTATGTTTTTAGAATTTCAATGCTTCTGGGAAAAAGTACAATACGTGCATTGTAGATACGAACATGTTTGGATATAAATAAGAGTATGCCTTTAAGTTCTATAAATTGGAATAAAGATACCAACCTCTCTTGTCATTAGGCTCAAGGTCTCCTCTGGATACTGTTCTATAATCTGAAGTAACCTAGGAAACTTCAACCGGGCTTCATTGGAATTTAATTTTAAAGCTTTCAACATTTTCTCCACCACAAGTGCTGGATACGTCTGCAGTTCTACAGAATCAGTAACTGCCAGGACAGCAAAGAAGAAAATGATGGTCCATACATCTACCTAGACATAAATTATAGATCTAACAACTGATCACATTTTCTCTTTTGGGCTTGTATTTTGCAGTATGCCACTGTTCTCTTTTTAACACCCCCTTAAATCGACAAACACAAGACACACTTTTGTGTTTTCTTCTGCAAGCTGAACCCTTCCATCAGAGTACCCATTCGGCA
>NW_007744489.1:15590-16541 GCF_000696425.1 Galeopterus variegatus
CACAAGCCACATAGAGCTGGGCCAGGTCGGCAGGCCACACAGCTGTTCTGTGTTAAGGACGAGATGCACATGGCCTCCTTGTGCTCAATGCCCGCAGAGATGCTAAAACATCGTGGGGGAGAAGTAGAGTCCACACAACTGAAGTGAGGAAGGACATGGTGTGATGATGGGGCTCATAACTACCAAAAACACAAAAGAATCTGAAAGAAGCTAAGCACTGTAGCCAGTAAATGAAAAGTGGAAAAGGCTGATCTGTCCCACAAGCTAGTGGGANCTCTTCCTCCTTATGGAGCTGTTGGTCACAGAAATCCACCAGCATCATATATGCATCCACTTTCCAGGCTGCAGGCCCCTGGCCCCAGGAAGAAGGCTGGGCCTCCTCGTCAGCCACACGTGCAGCCCTGGAGAGGTGATGGAACGCTCTCTGGTACAGACCCGCGATCACCTGGAATTCACAGAGACCCGAGAAAACCTGTGAGTGCAACTGAGGCTTTCCCAAAAAATTCTACATTCCACTTGTGATGATAAAGGAGAATATTTGTGATTCATGATGCATAAATGGATCAAGAATAACACTGAGCTCCAGAATAACACTGAGAGCTAGTTAACTGGCAAGAAGAGAGTTTGCCTTGGCTGTGAAGGAGTAAGCAATTCCAGTAAGATCCTGAGCACACGACCACAAGCTAAACAAAAGATCCAGCCAGGAGTGGGCCGACAGTCCACAAGCCACATAGAGCTGGGCCAGGNTTTTCACTTAAGTAGCTCGATGTCTTGTTCTCATCTGTTGGATTAAAAAAAAAAAAAAAAAAAAAGATTTTCTTCCTGAAGTTAGAAAGAAGAAATTCATAGCAAATCATAGTTGTTTCTATTAAAAAATAAATTAAAATAACTCTTGAAAATACAGTGAACTGACTTCAAATACTGGTAGGGAATTTCTTGACTTACTTATTA
>NW_007744489.1:17371-17810 GCF_000696425.1 Galeopterus variegatus
CAGCGTCCGGGGTATGATAATGGTGTGGGAAACCAGCAAGCCTGCTCAACCACACCCCACTTGCCCATAGCCTGACGATGCTCTGCCAGGGTTGTCTTGCTCACCCCGCAAGGCTGTTAACAAACTACAACCATACTCTAACTGTGCAGCTATTATTATGATGGGTACTAAAATTGCCTTAATATCAGCAAACTCCTCCTCTTACCCCCTCCCCCCCAAAAGCCTGATGAAATTGTTTAAGCAATCATAAGGATGATTTTCTGATCATGGGGTCACTACAGAAAGACTGTTTCTCCTTTTGGCACAGGGCATTACTGAGGCTGGCACTTGCATGGTGCAGTGTCTTGCAGAGGAGTCCAGTGTGGGGATGCAGCTGAAGCACATTAAGAACAGGACTGCCTCAGGCCCTCGGGCCCTGGAACCACAGCAGGGCACCGGA
>NW_007744489.1:19883-20249 GCF_000696425.1 Galeopterus variegatus
GTGGACATATGCTTTCATTTCTATTGGGTCTACACCTAGGAGCGGAACTGCTGGATCATACACTAACTCCATGTTTAACTGTTTGAGGAACTGCCAGATTGTTTTCCACAGCAGCTGCACCATTTTTTATTTCCAGCAGCAGTATATGAGGGTTCCAATTTCTCCACAACCTCGCCAATACCTGTTATCATCTGTCGTTTTGATTCCAGCTGTCCTAGTGGGTGTGAAGTGGTACTCACTATGCTGGTGTGCATTTCCCCGATGACTAGTGGTGTTGAGCATCTTTTCCTGTGCTTTCGGCCATATGCACATCTTCTTTGGAGAAATGCCTATTCCAATCCTTTGCCCATTTTTTAACTGGGCTGT
>NW_007744489.1:25660-26063 GCF_000696425.1 Galeopterus variegatus
ATCTAATTCCAGAACATTTTCATCACCCCAAAAAGAAACCCTTTACCCATCAGCAATTACTCCCCACCATTCTTCCTAGCCATTAGCAAGCACTAGTCCAATTTCTCTCTATAGATTTGCCTATTGGGGACATTTCATAATAATGGTATCAAAAAACGTGGTGATTTTGTATCTGGCTTCTTTCACTTAGCATGTTTTCCAGGTTTGTGCGTGTTGTAGCACGTGTCAGTACTTCATTCCTCTTTATGGCTGAATAATGTTCATTGCTCAAATACACCACGATTTACTTACCCATTCATTTACTGATGGACATTTGGGTTATTTCCACCTTCCCAGCTATTTTGAGTAGTGCTATTGTGAACATTTATGTACAATTTCTGTGTGGACATATGCTTTCATTTCT
>NW_007744489.1:28137-28544 GCF_000696425.1 Galeopterus variegatus
TTGCTCTCCTTGAATCTGTCCACTTCTCTCCGTTCCCTGATCTCCAACCTGGACTCGACCCTGGCACCTCTCAAGGGCCAGTGAGAAGCCTGCCCAGCCTCTACCGCTTCCCTGCTCTGCATTACGACCACTGCTGTGTCCAAGCTGCACCTCAGGCCACCTTGTTCATCACAATGTATCCCATTATGATTGCTGGCCTACNATAATCAACCTGCTGATAACCAATGATCAAGAAAAAAATCTTGAAAGAAGCCAGAAAAATACGACACATTATATATGTGGCAACAACAATTTGAATAACCACTTTCTGTGCAGAAACACAAAAGGCCAAAAGTTACTGTTGAGCAGGGAAGGAGAATCTACCCAGAATTCTATATTCAGAGAAAATATTCTTCAGGAATGCCAGT
>NW_007744490.1:0-341 GCF_000696425.1 Galeopterus variegatus
CACCAGATGGACTTTGGACTTTCCAGCCTCAGAAACTGTAAGCAATAAGTGTTTTTCTTTATAAATCACCCAGTTTCAGGTATTGTGTTATAGCAACACCAAACGGACTAATACACATATATTATACTATATTCCCTTTCCTTTGTTTATTTCCAAAGTATTTATCATCCATATACTATACTATAAAATATACTGTACATTTTAATTACTTATGTGTTAACTGTCTCTCATCCAATTAGAGCAAACACTCCATGAGGGCTAAAATTCTGGCCTGTTTTGCTTACTGCTGTATCTTAAACTTCTAGAAGGAAGAGTGAAAGGAAGGGAGTGGGGGAGAGAAG
>NW_007744490.1:2574-2826 GCF_000696425.1 Galeopterus variegatus
CTAATAAAGATCACTACAGTCTTGAATGAGAATCTTCTGAAATACTTATATAAAAAAAGGAATACTACTATAAATGACTGATTATTTCCCATATATTATGTAAGATGTCCACCCATTAACATTTAAATTTTTAACATAATAAAATTATAAAATCATGATTTTGAGTATTCATGAATGTTATGTGAGGGAAGAAAAAGCAGGCTATAAATTAATATATGATTCCAATTTTGTAAGGAAAGACACATACACACA
>NW_007744490.1:4868-5514 GCF_000696425.1 Galeopterus variegatus
AAAATTTATTTCAATGTAGGAATTTCAAAATGGCATTGTACAGCAGATGAAAACATTCTAAAAGGGAGTCATTTTTATAAATAAAGGTCTGCATAACACAATTTCTTCTATTGGCTTGAAGTATTTTGGCTACAGAAACCAAATCCTTCTGAGAAAAGATTATATTGAAATAAGATTTTTGAAAACGAGCTAATAAACTCAGTACATTAGTATTTTAGTCTCCCTTTGAGACCTTGGCCAAACATATCATGGGCAATTATATTTAACACTAACACATGTTTTCAAAGAGAAGCAACAAAGATAGTAAGACAATTTTCTGTTAGCTCCTGAAAGTATGTGAGCACTCACGCTCAGCAGATTGGCCCAAATTGTGCTGACTTCTTCACAAAAACCTTCAACTCTGATTTGCTTACCCATGATACCACCTGAGACAAAAAATGCTTCAAGGAAAAGGTTAACAATGCAACTCTGAATTAAACATTAAATTGTTAAAGCAAACAGTTTCTAGTACTCAAACTACCCTAATACTTAAAAGTTTAACAATTAATTTTAAATTT
This sequence comes from Galeopterus variegatus, assembly GCF_000696425.1. Classification (NCBI taxonomy): domain Eukaryota; kingdom Metazoa; phylum Chordata; class Mammalia; order Dermoptera; family Cynocephalidae; genus Galeopterus; species Galeopterus variegatus. Next base: position 5,426 of record NW_007744490.1, read on the forward strand.
TATTAGTTCAACAGAGGTAGATAGCAAGAACAGTGAAAGTGATTTGAGTGCTTCTCTCTATCATGCTAGAAGTGCTCAATCTCCATTTC
>NW_007744490.1:7464-8282 GCF_000696425.1 Galeopterus variegatus
TATAATAAAACTTGAACATCTTTTGTTCATGTACTTTTCTTCCCTAAAATTCCTTCCTCCTACATCTCTAGACATCAGATTATCTTCATCTACTAAAACAGAAATATTCCCTTATTGATTCTCCCCACCCAGCTCCCTCATGGAGTCACATTCATAAACATCACAGCCAGAGTTGGCTTCAGACCCTCTATTCTAGTCTTGTAGTTCACAGATCAGAAAAGGAGAGTTACCCTAAGAAAGAGCATGAGTAAAATTAGAATTCAGGTGTCTAAGCTCTTAGTCCATTAATGAACTATACTATTTCATCTATTTGTAAATGTTAGTTTACAATCATTAATTTGTTAATTTTTAAAAATGGGTTCTTGTATCACATTCTTGAAAATTGCAAAGAGAATAGATTTTAAGTGTTTTCCCACAAAAAAATGACATGTGAGGTAATGCATATGTTAATTAGATCAATTTAGCCATTCCACAATGTATACATGTTANAATCTGAATTACTCGATTAGTCTATGTTTCTTTCTTTCTTTTTTCTTTTTTTTTGCAGTATGTGGATCTGAACCCTTGACTTTTGTGTTAGAACATTGTGCTCTAACCAAATGAGCAAACTGGTCAGCCGCAATTAATCTATATTTCTGATTTCATAACCTTACTTAAACTAAGGAGTGATGAAAAGGCAAAATATCAACTAATTATTTGATAATATGTGTTCAATTATGAAAAACGGAAAAAAATGTTCAGAAAACAGAAGGTGATTTAGTAGTAGGAACATAGGACAAGAAGAAAGATGGTAGTTGAACCAAATGGGTTTCAGAATC
>NW_007744490.1:10490-10718 GCF_000696425.1 Galeopterus variegatus
ATCAGTTGAAGGCCCTTAGAGCAAAGCACTGAGCTTTCCCAAACCAGCAGCAATTCTGCCTTAAGACTGCCACATTAAAAACCCTGCCTGAATTTCCAGCCTGCAGATTTTGAACTCATCAGCTATTCCCCAAATCCCTGCTGGCCTACTCTACATATTTTGGACTTGTCAACTCCCACAATCGCATGAGCCAATTCCTATAAATCGATGATTGATTGATTGATTGAT
>NW_007744490.1:16285-16539 GCF_000696425.1 Galeopterus variegatus
AAAAAGCTGGAAGGTCAGGGTCTCCACCTCTAACTCCATATGATGGTAAATTTTATGTGTCAACTTGGCTAGGCTATGGTGCCCTGTTGTTAGTCAAACACCAGTGTAGATGTTGCTATGAAAACTTCTTTTAGATGAGATTAACATTTAAATGAATAGGCATTGAGAACACAGATTATTCTCTATAGTGTGGGTGGGTTTCATCTAATCAGTTGAAGGCCCTTAGAGCAAAGCACTGAGCTTTCCCAAACCAG
>NW_007744491.1:0-16534 GCF_000696425.1 Galeopterus variegatus
GCGCCGCTTGGGAGCGTGGCGGCGCTCCTGCCGAGGGTTCGGATCCCATGTGGTGACCGGTTCCCGCTCGCTGGCTGAGCATGGCGCGGGCGCAACACCGAGGGTTGCGATCCCGTTGCCGGTCCCCAGTACGGGCGCGACACCGAGGGTTGCGATCCCGTACCGGTCAGTAAAAAAAGGAAAAAAAAAAAATTGTTGTTGTCAGACTAGATTATTTACAAGTATGTAAGAACTATGTCTTAATCCAGGAACTCTTTATTTTCATGGGTACTCTCTCGTAAAATTCTTCAACTGAATAGATAACTTAGCCTACATGTAGGAAAGCTCATTCAAATACCTCTGTTGTGTGTGCCTTGTGTTATTTTTACAAAATAATAAATGCTTTTACTTTAATATTGTAAAGCATAATGCAAGAATATTCTTTTGAAAGACATATTGAAGAATAAAGTCTTTAGAAAGACATGTTGCAGTTTCCATCTGCCAATTCCTGTAATATTTTGTTCAGCATGTTTTGTATTTTCTCAAGATTTTAAAGATACTGCTATTGTAAAACATTTCTTTAAAACATAAAACAGAATTATTTTATGAATGCAAATTGAAGCTGACAATTTATCCTTAAGAGACTCAACAATACCAAGAAAAAGAACCTTTTAAAATATGTAATACCAAATTCATGGTCTCTGACAATAGATGAGCAGTATAAATAAGGAAAGCTTATTGCAGAAAGGACTTTTTAATTATTCAACCCACTCTTCCAAACTGGCAAGAAGTTCTTTTGGCTTAAGAGGACCCTTTAACCTGAAATTTAAACACAGGTAAAGGAACATGACATATTCCCATTTTAGAGCCAGTTTATAGCTGTTTATGACTTTGTGGATAGATTTAGCTAATGAATTATTAAATATGGGTGATTTGCTAATGTGCAATAGCAGACATGCATGCTTTGTACTTCACTTAGGAAAAGTTTAGTTAGCCAGTTATTTAGCCAATTATTTTAGAATGTCTTCTTTTGACATGAGTTTTGTTTAGTTTCTCAATTTTTTAGGAGAGTAGTTAAATTCTGCATAATTCTAATAAATAATTTCTTGTAACTTTTGCACAAACTCACCTTATTTGGAAAATGTACATGCATGTTTTTAAAGTGTTTTACTCAAGAATTCTGATCTAGACAGACTTATATTTTTATAGAACAAAAAAAATACATTGAAAATTCATTTTTTTTGTTTTTCTTGCCCTTTGTTTTTATGAATTTTTAGCACATCATTAAAGAACAATGCATATAAGCATCCTGAGCTTTTTTTCTATTGATTTTTCTCATATTCGTTCTTCATTTGTCAGTTTTTAAAGTGACTTAAGATTGTATGGATAAAACTTTTTTTTGCAGTTAAACGACCATGGTTAAATAATATCCTTCGTTTGATGTGTTTGCCTTACAGTTATAAGTTTGGTACTGAATGAGCTTTTGAAGTGTGGCTCATTTCTCATGAAGCCTAATAAAGTTTTTAACTCTATAATCTGTTCTCCACACAGCAGCAAGTGAAAAATACTAAGTCAGGTCTGCTCAGAACCTTCCAGTGGCTTCTCATCTTACTGGCCTCTACGTGATGTGGCTCTTCGGTGACCCCTCTGACCTCATCTCCTACCACTCTCCCTTGCTCTCTCAGTGTTGTGTTCAGTGGGCCTCCAGTATCACATGGCATGCACTCACACACGCATCACTTTTTTTTCTGTGCCTTTCTTTTCTCTGTTTACATGTACTCATCATCTGCCTCTGATATATAAGCTCCTTGTGGGCAGTGGCTTTGTTTATTACTACTGTATTACTGACTCCTAGAACAGTGTATGACACATAGTAGGCACTCAATAAATAATTTTGAATGAATATGTTAAATTTGGTAAGTTGATTTTTACTACAGAGGATATCCTTTAAATCCAGATATTTCTAAAAATAAAAGCTAATAGTTATTGAGCGTTTGCCATGTGCCAAGAATAGTGGTGACAATGCTGTTATTACTGTCAATGTTCTGGTGAGGTAACTGGGCACAGAGAAGTCCAAGAGCTTGCCAAAGCTTGCACATCTGAAAATAGTTTAGATTAAAATCTAGATGATCTACTTTCAGAACATATATTTAGGTTTTGCCTAATCTTTTATAAGACATTATTTAAACAAAAAACTGTTGTATTTCACTCTTATAAGGGTGAATTACTAGTGTCTACCCTATGCAAATAAAAAAATAACTTAGAAAAAATTTATGGTTCTTAAGATTCTGAAACAAATTCAATGAGAGTATGCTTTTTTCTCCAGATGCATCTATCATAGATGAGAATTTTTCTGGCCTCTTGCAGTACTCTGAATAATGTCTGTAAGTTGGATGACCCTCAATGAAAGGGAAGCAAACATGTTTCTGTAGATGAAAAAAAAAAAAGCTTCACTATTGTTACAGAGGTGCTCTCTGTAATCCATCCAAAAAATGTTGTGACATTCCTTATTATGAGCTGTATTATGTGCTTCAGAATCAGTGGTCCTCTTTAACCAAGTTGTACAACTTTTAAAAGTTTCATAATCCTGTGATCTTTATATTGTGGTCAATTTGGTATACCTGTTATGCTATGTCATGTTAATCTGTGATTTATGCACAACTTTTTCCAATTTTTCTTATGTTCAAAATGGATCATTTAGGAATAATTTTCCTTAGTCCGTTATGTACCTATCCAAATACTATATTTTTGGCATAGGTTGTAAATATTCAAATGTTACACAATAACAAATGTATATTTTTGATATCCTTACTAATCTAGGCCATACCTTGTAAGGGTTCTTCAATGAGTGCTTATTAAATACCTCCCACAAGCCCTGTAGAGTACTGTAAGATGTGAGAAAGACCTTTGGGTTCCAGCGGCACCTTATAATACCATGAAGCAGTTCCACATGAAAAGGAAATAGAAAATGATACAAGATGGTATAATATCAGAATTTGGATACTGTACTGTATAAATTCAGAAAATGGAAAAAATAAAGCTGAGGAAAAGGAGAAAGAGATAGATTTTGGTATTTAAAAATATGTACTCATTTGCTGAAAGGAAGGTGAGACCAAATAAGTATTACAGAGTGAAACATCTGAAACACACATCAAATTATGTGGGCTCACTGATAAGAACGCACTCCCAAATGGTTCCAAGCATTGGATACATTAGGGAATACTTTCTAAGAAGCTGTTCTGTTGCAAAATAAAGGAGGTCCCTATTCTACCCCAATCAGATAGTCCAAATTAAATAATCTGAAGTGTAGATGTTTCTATTGGGGGGGAATTTGAGGAGAAAATAAATTATAAAGGTCTTCAGAATTTCATGAGTGAGATTCTGGAAACAATTTCCTTCATGTCAGCAAAGTTAAATCTAGTTTTGGGTATGTGTTTAATCACTGGTGAAAAATGAAGAAATTGTAACTTAGTTTAAACAAAATATTTAAGTTCACAAACGGTGGGATCGCAAACATTGTTGAGGTATAGAATTTCTCATCATTCTATTGATAGGAGTTTTTAAAGTTATATATTTCAGTTAATGTTGTGATGTTCAACAGTGCATTTAATCAGGTGGAGGTGGAAAAATCTATAAGTGATAGAATCAAACTGTACAATATCAGGCATTTGTGTGTACAAAAATGTAATTTTCACATATGCCAGTGCTGGATATCTTATTTATCATTCTCTTAGATTTCATGCCTTTTTTCTTTTTAAGGTTAACTGATTTCAGTACTTTGTTTTAGATTTTTTTCTCCTGAAGGAGATAATACATTTGATAAAACTGCCTTAATAGACTGTTTTAAATAGGGCACCACCTATTTAAAAAGATAACTGGTCTTTAGTGTGCCAAAGTTGACCAGATTTCTTTGTGTTTCAATTTTATTTTTAAATGAGGAGTTGGGGGGTGGTAACTGGAAGGGAGACATGAGTAGTCAAGATACTTCAACTACTTCTGTTGTATAAAATGGGGATAAGGTCTACCTTCCAGGACTGTTAAAATAATTAAATGAGCTAATATATTGTGAAACATTTAACCATTGTGTTCTTAATAAAGTCTTATTCTTTATTTCTGTTTTGTTTCTTTACTTCAGTTTTGTCATTGCGAGAAAACTTCAAAAGTTGTAATCCAAAAGTTAAAATAGATGAACAGAGACTTTTTTTAGGTTAGTTCTAATTAATAGGAATTTAAAAGTTTACAAAGTATATTTTTATAAAACTATAAACCCCTTTAACAATAAAATTTTTACTATTATATTTATTTTAGTGGCCATTTTAATCATACATGTAAAAACTAGAATTGGGATATATAATGCAAATAAAATTCATGCCGTACTCATTTTTGATTACCTGGGATATTTGATCTGCTTGTGAAACCAGTTTAACATATGATACCTCTTGGCAAGAAAAAAAATCACCCGGTGCTTTCTTTTTTAAAACAAAATCGATTTGCTGAAAAGCAAATAACCTGTGCAAGTGTCCATAAGCAACTGTCAGTAATAGTAAAGAATATTTCACAGTTAAACTTATACACAAGACAATGTGAGTCTGAAGCTTCTTTAAGTACAGAGTTGGAATGTTTTTGTTGCTGAATAGGAATATTCCTATACTTAAAAAAAAAAATAGACCTTGGGAGCTTAGGCTTTTAACATTTATTATAAAGTACATTTGAGGAACTTGTACTTGAATCGGTAATATGTACCACAAGATATACAGTTGAATTTGTAATGACCAGTATTTGGAGAGCAACTTTCAAATAAGTATTTTATGCTAAATATTTAACTAAAAGTTTTTCTAGCAAGTGGGGATGGGTATCCTAGTTATTTAGAGTTAAATATAACATTTTGCTAGCTTTTATTAACTTTATTAAATATGGTAATGGGTTACTATGTTACATGAAAACTTTGTAACTTGATCACAAGATCTTTGCAAATCTTAAGTTTCATGGACAGTGTTTTTTGGCCTATTTATTTGTTGAGTACAATGACCTGTAAGATTTTTTTACTCAAATACTTAAGACTCCTTGACATGCTAACATGGTTTGGAAGGGTGGGTGGTAGTGGATGTCCCAAATAATAAGATTTGCATAAACTGCACAATATTGATTGCTCCTTTTAATATAACTTAACTATTAAATAAGATGATGTTAATTATAAAAGTCAATTAAACCTAAATTTTGTAGTAAATGTGTTTTAACTCTGATAAACTTTACATTAAAACTTAGGTGTTGTATATCTAAAAGCATAATATTCACACTGCGTCTTAATTCTTCGGTGCTTTAATGGAGGAATGATTGTACTTGAGAGCTAGTTATTGCCTAGTTTGACACTGAAATAAATGTTCTTCAAATTGTAGAATCAAGAAAATGACAGCTCAAATGAAAACAAAATACCAACCAATCCTTTTCATGAACTTTGATTTTGTCTCATGTTATGTTACTTATTGAAGCAGATTTCTTTCTAAATATTTTTTTTTATTGAGGTAAGAGTCACATTACATAGAATTAAACCATTTTACAGTGTTCAATTCAGAGGCGTTTAGTACATTCACAATTTTGTCCAATAAGGCAGTTTTTAAAGGAACTTTACATTTTGAAATAAGAATATAAAGAGAACACTTGTATACCCTTTATCCATATTCACCAATTTTAAGATTTTGCTGTATTTACTTGTCCTCCCCTCCTCTCCCCGCCCCATCTTCATCTGTCTATACATGCACATTTTTGAAAGTAGGTTGCACACATCATGTCCCCTTTGCCTTAGTGCTATGGATTTCCTAAGCAGGATTATTCTCTCACATAGCCATACTATGGTTATCAAATTCAGAATATTTAACATTGAAACAATAGTTTTCTCTCTCTGTAGTCCATATTCCAATTTTGTTAGTTGTCCTCCTCCAGTACAGGATTCCATCTAGGACCATGTATTGTATTTGTCATGGCTCTTTTGTTTCCTTTAATGAAGAGTTTTAAGTTTGTTTTTCCTGACAGGCATTTTTGAAAACTACAAACCAGTTATTTCACAGAATGTTCCTCAATTTAGGTTTAGCTGATGTTTCCTCAGGTTATATAATCTGAGCTGGAATACTACATTAAATGATTGGGAGGCGCATAATGTCTTTAAGCCCCTCATTGGTGATGTTCATTTTGATCACTAAGTCAAGAGGTTGTCTCATTCCTCTACCGTATAATTACATTGCAATTAATAAGCAATCTATGAGGGACACTCTGAGCCCTCTCTTCATCAAACTCTCCCCCCCCTGGATTTAGCACCTCCTGATGCTTCTTGCTTGAACCAGTCTTTACTATAATGATTGCAAAATGATGATTCCCCCCTTCAGTTCCACGAATCTCTCCATATTTACAGTTTACTATAAGCAAGAGCCCTCATTATTTTCCTCTCTCCTTCTCTATTTTGTCTTCCCTTTCCCTCCCTCCTTCCATGGATTTTCATTTTATTCAATGGGTTGTATTACTGTCCTTATTTATTTTGATGCTGAAATTTTCACAGATTTGGTCAGTATGAGCCCCATAAAATTGGCCTGTATCCTTTTGACTTGCCCTTTTGAGGGAGCTGGGGGAGCACTTTCTAAGTTTCTGGCACAAGATGTTTCAGGCTTATCTTATACTTTCACTGCTTCAGCCCTGGAGTCAAATCATTTTCAAAGGACCCCTGGTTTTGGTTCCTGTTACTGGTGGAGTAAGTTTTTAAAATATAGATTATGTAGTTGATTATACAGAGAGTTATAGAGAAGTTGTTGTCATAATTAAGATGTTGCAGAACTTCTTAGTGTGCAGGATCACCTCTGGTTGAAAGAGTTGGCACATGGGACAAAGAGCTCTTTGGAAGTGTGGTGGTGGTATTTTTCTTTTAGATAATTAAAGTTTAAGGTTTTGTTTTCATATTTTTAAATCTTAAGAGAATAAGATTTGTGAAGAACACTACATTGCTGTCCCTGCTTTTCCACCTCTAGCAAAGCAGTTTGCTTTCCCTAAATCAAGTAAGTATGAACAGACAAAAATCAAAGCATATGCTCTACAAGTGTATGTATTATAGATAATTATTATGATTATGTCAGTAAAATGCTCCCATAGAATGTATTCTTACTCATGGTATTTCCTGTTTCTGTCTACCTAATTCACATATTTCTGTTGTATTGCAATCCCATTTGGCTTTTGAATTGTTTATACTAGCAGCTAACTACTGAGTAATTTAAGAAAGTCTCACTTAATTATGGCAGCACTATTCTAATTTAGAATGCTAGATGTTGGCACTTCATTTATCAAACAAATGTAAAATACCTATGTATGCAAAATTTGTAGAAATAAGTATAGAGCATTAATTTATCTGTAAATAATCTCAGGATCTATATCTTAAGTATGCCTGCTTTATCCCCAAACCAAGTATATAGTTCATTTGGAGTATGAAATTCTTTTGACTTAAATTGCAAAAAAACTGGCTGGCCATATGGTGAGAATGAGATTTTCCAGCAATTAAAAAAAATTTACATAAAGAAGTTGAAAAATTATACAATTTTAAATAATTGAAGCTCCTAATTTGAGTATTAAGAGTAGAAGCACTTGAGAAATTTTCTAGAGATACAACACTGGTTTTGAATTAAATGTAGGTAATAACCTTTGAAAGGAAATTTTTTTATGTGTGAGGGTGGTGATTGTCATGTAATTTTATGTGTTTGTTGGATGGGGGTTGTTTGTTTTAGCTCCCTCTGTTCATATCTTGATCTCAGCTTCTTTCCTTCCCTTCAGCCCATCCCCCACCCCATTCCCAAAATACCATAGATTTCATTTATACATTCATTAGTCAGTTTTTAAGTACCTGTTTTATGTGAGGCATTCATTGTTAGGTACTGAAAGGGAAACAGAACTGCATAAGATATAGTCAGTTCTCGTTATTTGAGGTAGTTATTTATAAAGTCACGATGAACACTGAGTTAGCAGAGACTGAATTGTTGCTCCTAGGGGAAAACACAAGGTTAGATTCGTGTGAGCCTCTGGCCACAAAATTTTCTTCAGCTGATCAATACCTAACCTTATTTTATGTGTGTTTTTGTTTAAAAACACCTTATTTAATAAATATGTGTTTTTGATCATTAGCATTGAACTCACCTCCAACAGCACTATAACTCATGCCTGAACAAAACTTACCTTACACACATTTTCTCTTTAAGGCACATCACGACCTTCTTGAGCTTAGGAACACTAGACAGAACTTGAGCAGTGTGCTGGTGAGTCATTTTAAAGAGCGAAATCACTAATGAAAAGTAGAAAAATGTGAAAAACGTGGCACTAAATAGATTACAAAAAGGATATTTGTTTACAGTATGAGAACTTCTTTGACCTTGGCTGGGATTATGTGTGATGGATGAATCAAATTTTTGCTGTCCTGCATATGTTCATGAATGACCATGAAAGCACCGTGAATATTGATTTTGGAATTACAAATATATTTTAGTAACTAGTCAAATTTGCAAATATGGAGTTCACAAATAATGAAGTGTGAATCTACTCGCTTTTTAAAAACTTTATAATGTATTAAGGAAATTCAAATAATTTTATATATAGCCATTGTACAAGGCAGAATATAATACATAGAGAGTTTATATATATATATATATTTTTTTTTTGGTGGCTGGCTGGTATGGGGATCTGAGCCCTTGATCTTGGTGTTACAAGGCCGCACTCTAAACAACTGACCTAACGGCCAGTCCGTTATTATTTTTTTGAGTTATAAATGTAATGTTAGATTTGATCGTAGGAAGGAGAGATTATGGGTACAGAAGAATCAGGGAGGCTTCATTTTTGCATCTTTGTTAAAAAGTTTAATTTTAACTAAAAGGAGGGGTGGGAATTTCAGGAGCACACACTTACTGAGGTAAGAAAGTAAAGGGCATGTTTGTAATACAGTCAGCTAGCAATGCAGAATAATTATCCTATGAAGGAAATGAAATGGAAGTAATGGGAGAAAAGGCTAGATAGGTAGGTTGAGGCCAGATCATGCAAGTTCTGGTCACCAGTTAAATTAGGAACTTTTTTATAATTGTAAAGAAGCTATTTAAAAAAGAAGCTATTTAAGAATTTTAGTCCCTTTGTTCAATTACTCAGTACATATTTATTGAACATCTACTGTCACCAAGCCTGTTCTAGGCACTAGAGATATTTATGTAAGCAAGATATTTTGTGTCCTCTAGGTGTTTTCAGTCCAGAGGGGGAGACAAGCGAGTAAACAAACATGCCTGTTATGATACACTGGTTTTTAGTTCAAGATAGTGGAAAGCACAGCGTGATATGAAGAGCATATAGACAGACCCCCAACTCTTTTGGGAGTTAAAGGAAAGTTTCGTGGAGGAAATAACATTCAAATTAAAACTTGGTGATGAGGTAGAATTAGTTGGGGAGCAGGGATGGTTGGGCAAAGGACTTAAAAGAACAGCCTGTGCAAAATGCCTTAGATGTAAGAATGACACGCTGATGGGACTGAAGTAGTAAGTTGGTATCTCACATGAAGGATCTTTTATGTCATGTTAAGGAATTTGGACTTCATCTTGAAGGCATAAGGGAGCCTTTGCTGGATTTAAAGTAGTGGCTCAATTAGAGAGGATTTGTATTTCAGCAAGAGCTCCCTTTGGCTCCAGCCTGTTGGGAGATACAGTAGAAGCAGAGAGACAAGTTACACATCTGTTGGCAATAATCCAGGTGAAAAATGGTGGTGACACTGGACTCAGGTAGTGGGAGTGTGGGTAGGAAGAAGTGGACAGACATATCTGAGAGGTACTTAGGAAATAGAATTGAAAAGACCTGGAAGTAAATTGGATGCTGGATAGGAGGAAGGGAGAGACATAATCAACAGTGACTGATGCTCAAGCCATAACCCTTGATGATACTGTGCACTGATAGGGAAGGAGGAAAATGTTTGGGGGAAGGTGGTGGTGAATTTGTGGTGGACTAACATGGGCCAACACTACATATGAGAAAGATGAATCTGGTCGTGGTAGGGAGGATGAATGAAAAGAAGATACACCAGAAATGGAGAGATTGTTAAATGGCTTTTGTAGGAGTCTAGGCTGGAGATAATTACCTATATTTTTAATGCAGAATTAACAGGTTTGGGAAATTAATGAAAAGTACATACCCAAGGAAGAGGCCTCCAAAGATAATTCCAAATATCCCAACAACTGCATGCAGCCTGACTAGCCTTATGATACACACTGAGATCATTTTTCAGGATGAAAAGTAGTGAATCTACCGTTATGTTGCTACTTCTCAAATAATACATAGAAAGTGACATTTTATTGTTAAAAAGCAGCTCTAATTTGTAAGAATAATCATATTTTCACTGTGGGGACTTGATAAAGCTAATTTCTTTTGAGTATCCCATATACATATTTAATTGGCCCTTGTGAAAAATGTTACCTCTTCAGAAGGGAGCCCAAAGAAACAGTTGCTAGTGTGAGAATAAGAGGCAACGAGGAGAGGCCATCATCTCTTTGCCCGAGCTTTTTGCCCTGTTTCTCTGTTCAGCTATGCATTTTAAAATATCATAAAGTAAGCAAAATAAGAATGAAGTTTAACCTAAGGTTATTAGATGAGGATTAAGAAATTAAAACTTAAAGCTAAATATAGGTTAGAATTTTAAAGGGGTTGCAATAAAGTTTGTGTTTTTTAAAACCCAATATAAATAAAGGGTACAAAAAGAGTAAACATGAGATTTAAAATAAGCAAGGTAGGAAACTAAGATCAATGGTAAAGATCAATCAAGAGTTTTTAAAAACATAAAAATAGATGAGGTTTAAAACAAGACAAAAGGCTGAAAGCTAGCCACAAGAGTTTAAAACATAAAAATAAAAGACTGAAGGAAAATCTATCCATTAAGTAGAAAATAACAGACATTAAAAACAAGAATGGTGAGATGGAAAGTATAAACTTTATTTTGGGGACTTTGATGAAAAGGGCAAATTTTTAGAATAACATATGCCAAAGTGGGTTTCTTGGGACACTTATAAGATGTTCCAGGAAAAAGATATATGTCTCAAAATTTTTAGAATATGTAATATAGTCCCCTTTTGAATTCTCACAATGCGCCATTAGTCTCTGAGAGGGGTTGCAATAATAAAGTTGCCTTTGTTTAACATTTCCTGAACCTCCCCATGTCACCCTTTTCTCACATAGCACCTAAAATATCTCCCAGACAGAATTTTTCACAAAACATGATTTACAGTACTGTTTTAGAAGGAAGTGAAAATCTTGAAATTTACAGAGAAACACAATAAAAGAGAAAAAAATCAGGTGGGAAAAAAAAATAGTTTTGGGTTGTGGTTGGCATTCCTAGGGAATAAAACAGCATGTTCTGCACCTAGCCAAGGGGCAGAGAACAACCTGACACACTACCTTCTGACCCTCCATCCAAAGCTGTCTTTTCAGCTTTTGTCTGTGCAGACAGGACATGATAGAATACAGACCGCTGAGCCAGAGGGGTTGGGTGTCATCTCCAGCAGAAGTAAATCAGCCCAGCCATGGGACTTCCCTAGCAAGTGGAGAGAAGTTTTAATACAAGCACAATTATTCTTTTTTAAAAAGGTCAGTTTTTTTCATTATATAAATGAAAAATATTTTTAAAATTTTAGACAGTTGCTCTTTCTGCACCACACTCTAGTTATTAACCACCCTGACATAACTGTTTTCATGTGTTTATTTTGTCCTTCCAGGTTTTGTCCACATGCACATGTGTTTTTATATAGTTGTTAATATTTATGCAATTTTGTGTTGTGGGAGCTCTTTCTGTGGCATTGGAAGGAAAGGAATCTTCTAGTGGTGGCTGCCTCTGCCTGTTCTGTTGCTACATTCTTCCAAGTACCATTGCTGCCATATTTTGGAAGCTACTTTTCATCCTACTTCCCTTAACCGTACAGTTTTTTGTTCCCTTTTGCTAACTGTAAAATACCCCCTCCCCCAATCTTATTGCTGCAAGAGTGCTTCTCTGGAAATTAATAAGTCCTTAATGTCATGAGACTAGCCTATGTTGAGACAGCTTTTCTGTACGCCTGTCATCTGCTGCACAGGTCATAATAGTAGCAGCATTTGTACTTAGAGAAGAGAGAAGGGATTCTATATCAACCATCAAGACCCAATGAACATTCACAAATTTCTTGGTATAATGGTTTGTATTCTTGCAGACAAAACGGTACAGAAACTAGATAACATGGCCCTTCTAAAACTCTGTTCAGCCAGGCTCCTCATATGGACCTTATTTTCAGCATTTTGAAAGCTGAGAATTCTTCTACTTTAGATATTTCTAAATTGTAAATATAAACTTTATATTAGATCATTTCCCTTTTTTAAATAATCTAAGTCTTTATTTTTCGTATAAGTTGCTATGGGATGATAAGCAGTTGATAAGAGTGAGTTAGTTTAGTAAATCCAAAAAAGTTAGAGACTTTTTGCTGATTTTGTCAGAGGATGTCAGATTACCACTAAAGGAGAACTTGCTACTTAATATAAAATAAAACCCTAGCTCAGTTGGTGGTGCATGATTAAGGAGAGTGAACTTCAAAATACAAACTCTGTTAACAGTAAGGTAGCAATTGTTTTGTGGTGGGAATTTTATTAATAGATTGTCTTTAGTGATACTCATTTTTAGCTTTTTGGTCATATAAGCAGTAGAGTCATTTCTGCTTGCTCTGTAGTTCTCTTCCTGAAATCCTAATTTTGGTGTCTACAAACTGGGTCAGATAGGCATCTAGTTACCATGACTTATAAAGTTCTGCAGCAGTGAATGAGATGTGGTTAAGTAATATGCTATGCCAGACTACTCATAAGGGGCCATATTTAGGTTGAGTATCTTCAATCTAAAAATAATAAGTAATAGCAGAAAACTGTGTGCTAAATGCTTTACAGAAATTATTTCATTAAATCTCCATAATAAGAGTAATACTTAAGGACCTTTCTTTTGGAGAGGCAACTGAGGCATACAGTGGTTGATTTTTCCAGGGATCAGAGTTAGTATATTCTAGAGACAAAATTCAGGCCCTCCTAATCTCTAATAAATTAATTAGTTTACATATTACTTTGCTTTTATACAAAATAGCCATAAAAAATGAAGCAGTTTATGAAAACACATACAATGTGCTGTATTTTCCTTTAGTCTAGCCTTGTGTTTTGGCACAGTTCCTGGAATCAAGGTCCATTTTCATGTCTGAAAGTGGGCTGCTATCAAACGAGTTATTTTATATGGTATTGCTAACCATTGAAGTTGTAAGGAAAGGGAAATAGTTTTATAGTTTCTTCCTCCCATAGGTCATAATTTAGTTGTGGACATCAGGATGTTTTTCTTGGCTTATCTCATCATGTAGTTTTCTTTGTACATCTGTTACATAAATTACTAAACTATTTCCTTGAAAAGTTGCCAGTTTAAGTCACATTTAATAGCCATCAAGAGGCTGGTACCTTTTGGAGGGAATTAAATGACAGGCTTTAAGGGGCAGAAATCCTATTACCATCCCAATTTGTGTATTTTTTGTTAAGTATCAATTCCTATATTTTTTGAGGCATTAAAATAATTACATGTGGCTTCTAGTGTTTTCCAAAAGACTTATACTAGACTATAAACATTTAATGGCTTTTTATTTAAAATGGGTTATTTTAGTCTTTGCTCCTATAAGTTTATATCTTTTCATAATCAATTTATGTGTATATTCTAGTCTGATACATTGTTGCCATTTGAAACTAAATTGGAAATATTGGCTTCTTTAATGATTACTTATTTAGTGTAATATTTTCTTTTTTTTTTTTTTTTTTCTTTTTCGTGACCGGTAAGGGGATTGTAACCCTTGGCTTGGTGTCGCCTGCACTGCACTCAGCCAGTGAGCACACTGGCCATCCCTATATAGGATCTGAACCCACGGTGGGAGCACCGCTGCACTCCCAGCCCTGCATTCTCCCGAGTGAGCCACGGGGTCAGCCCTTAGTGTAATATTTTCTGACCTTCAATTCTACATAAACCATAAAAGAATGATTTTTCTGTGGATTTTTTTTTTTAATTCTTTTGATTTATTACTTTTGCTTTATATTTCAGAACAATTTTATACTTAAGTAATGAACATATCAGTTAGGGATCTCAGAAATTTTAGATGTGAGTCTGATTAGTTTTGCCACAAACGAACTGATATTGTATTAATACTGGTAACTCTTCTATAAGCAAGGGACCGGGTGCTTCTTTAATGCACAGTTTGAAGTTGCAGGGGTGTGGAATGTTAGATTTTAACCTTGAAATTTTTAGATAAAGACTGTAATACTGATAATCTGTAATGGGTATTTTTAGAGATTAGAAGAGAAAGTATGTTATAAATCAGTTAATGTCAGCTACTGATAAAAGTTCTCAGATTAAATTTTTCACATTACATTTCCTACTGTGTAGGAAATTCTTTCTAAAATGTGGTAGATTCTTGATAGATTTTTCTGTTCAAAGTTTTGACTTTTTAAAACAGATCCGGATGGTTTGTAACAGGAAATAATTTATAATTTTGTTATGATCTAAATCTGATAATGTGTGTATGGGAACAAGTCACTTAGCTAAGCCTGTCACTGGCATCCACCTCACAGCTTAGACTTATCCTTCAGTTCTGGGGCTGTGGTAACAAGTTATTTCTTTGTGAAAGAATGACTGAAAGCTAACCTCTAGTGCTAATAGTGTATATGGTAGAGTCTAAGAAAATGACAGTTCATGGATGGAAAAGAAATACTTTATATATATTTAAAGAGGAACACATCAGATTTGGCAATAGCTGGGATTGATGACACAATCAAATCTGTACAGGATCAGTAAATTTATGAAGAGAGTTCTACCATGCAAAAGTTTCTTACCTAAGAAATAAAACTTTGGGGACTCTATACATTGGTTACCCTGTGGTGAAGAAATATAATATGCATGGGATAGTTTAAATTAATTCTGGGTGATCATCAGGAGTCAATACAAACATTTCCATTTTCATAATTTTGAGGATACATAAAGGTCTTTAATATTTCAAGAATGTTGTTCTTATAGTTTTTTTTTCCTACTTGCAGAGAACTGTTCAGTGTTTCATTTGATCCCACTTTCCCTCTAAAAACTGAAAAATACTTTTATAGAAAACAGTTTTATGGAATTTCTCATTCCATTTTATCTGTAAGTACAAATACAGTGTAAAAATTTGAGATCGATTACAAGAATATTGAGCCATATCAATCAAAAGTGGAAAACATCAAGAATGCTAAAAATTCTATAGTTCAGTTTTCCACCCCCATGATAATACTGGACTGAACTATTACTGAAATTTAATGCCAGCATCAGTCACAATAAAATGAAGAATTTGATAGTTAAGTTGATGTGAGAACAGCTTTTGGTTTAGAAAACAATATAGTCCTTAATTATCTTACAACTTAAAACAATCAGGATTTCAAAAATAGTTATACCAGTTAGGGATACTTTTCTATGGGCTAATATCTGTGAGGAGGGAACAATTGGAAGTGGTGTTTTTGAACATTAATACAACATTTTCTGTGCTTTTAATGTCAGACAGGAAGGCAATTTGAGTTTGAACTTGGGCAGTTTTTTGTCTGTATTGTATTTTTTAAATGTTTTAGGTACCCAGTAATAGTAACAAACTTCATCTTTAAGTATCCAGAATTATTCTACAAGTAGAAGATTTAAAAAGGAATATGGGCATCACTTTCTCCTTCAAAGCCTGGCAGTAAGCTGCTCTTTTATTTATTTGATCTTTTTTTTTTTTTGACTGAGATAGCTAAAGGTTGAGGTATAATATTTCAGTGGAATATTTGATGGTTATTTTAAACAGCAGAAAGTTTCATGTTTCAACATTTAGAATTTTAGTGTTCCCTTTTGAAAAATAAAGAGGAAAAATAGAAGGTGCATAATCCAGCATAGTCCTCTGTGTAAACAGTTGAAGTCATGAATAATATGCACATGAGCATCCCACATACATATGATATCATTGGATTGAAATAGGGTGTATGTTTTTTAAGTAACCAGGTTACTCTTTTCTGAAATCTTGTTACTGCAGAGAATGGATGTTACTCTTTTCTGAAATCTTGTTACTGCAGAGAATGGATAAGAGAGGCTCAGATTTCATATATCTCCAATTTCAGTTTTTCCCTATTTAAATAAATATTTTCTTTACCTTTTAAGTGTACTTATGTCAGTGGGGAGAAAATTGGTTTCCTCCCTTTCTTTCTTTTTTTGGAGTCAGCTGGCCAGTGGGGATTTGAACCCTTGACGTTGGTGTTACCAACATTGTGCTCTAAACACATGATCTAATCATGCCGCCTTTTCTCTCTTTTGATTGGATGGTTTGTATTTAATATTTACTAAAACCAAAGAAAATGTAATTTTGATGACTGAGAATATATCTTTTTTTTAGTGATAAGTCAACATTTAGTTTTTTTTTTTCCTTTTTGTCTTTTTTCGTGACCGGCAACGGATCGCAACCCTCAGTGTCGCGCCCGT
>NW_007744492.1:0-588 GCF_000696425.1 Galeopterus variegatus
AGAACTGTTTTAGATTTACAAAAAAAAATTGAGAAGATAATGCAGCGTTCCTATATACCCATGAACAGTTTTTTTTTTTCTTTTTTTTTTCCTTTTTGTCTTTTTTTGTGCCCGGCAATGGATTGCAACCCTCAGTGTCGCACCCGTACCAGACCGGGACCGGCCACGGGATCGCAACCCTCGGTGTTGCTCCCGCCCCTCGCTCAGCCAGTGAGCGGCCGGTCTGTATGTGGGATCCGAACCCTCGGCAGGAGCGCCGCCGCGCTTCCCAAGTGGCGCACTATAGCAGTGCGCCACTGGGCCGGCCCCTAACAGTTTCTTTGATTATTAACACTGGACATTATAGTACATTCATTACAATTAATGAGCCGATAGTTACATTATTAATTAGAGTCAACAGTATATTCAGACTTCCTCAGTTTTTACCTAATGTTCTCTTTCTGTACCAGGATCCCATCCAGGATACCATATTACATTTAGTTGTCACACCTCCTTAGGCTCCTCTTGGCTGTGAAAGTTGTTCAGTGTTTCCTTGTTTTTGATGACTTTGACAATTTTGAAGAGAACTGTTCAGATATATTGTATGTT
>NW_007744492.1:2398-7355 GCF_000696425.1 Galeopterus variegatus
AGAGTCTTTAAAACCCAAGGGAAGGCATTCCCAGAAAAACACAGCACTCCTCTAAGAGGGGTTCAAGCACTGTGGGCAGGAACAGCGCCTGCTTTGCCAGATTCCCTCAGTACCCATATAAAATAGATGATAAATACATATATTTAATTAATTCACTAGAAGGAAGAAACCCAGGTTCCTGCCTTTGGCTAATCACTTTGTGACTCTGGGTCTCAGTTTTCCTTGGGCAGGGTTGGGGGAAGCTGTTCATCCCAGCTACTAAAAAGCAAAAACATTCTATATACTTTGTACTGAAAGTTCTTAGTCTTCAAAATATGTTCCAGGAACCCTACTGAGAAAATACCATTGCTGGGTGGAAGTAGCCAGATTGATTACAATTGCATGACAGTCACAGATTTAGGCCACCACTTCTAGCAGCTTCCACAATTGCTCCTGATATGAAAAGGGGACTGAGAATAAACAATACAGCTATTCTTTATAGCTATTTTTCCAGACCGAGCCAGATTTGAGCAAAATTGAGAATTAAATAGCTTGTGCTTTTCTATTTTCTCACCCCTTTTATGTTCAGTTCAATAATTTTTACCTTTTCAAATAACCTGTTATTACAGAAACAGAATATATGCATTGTGGAAAATAATAAAATGCAAACAAGTAAAACTTAAAAAATAAAAAGGTCTCTTTCTTACTGTGCAGAGACTGCCAACGTTGGCACCATAGTGCATGTCATTCTGGGTCATTTTCTATGTATCTATGTACATATGTGTGTCTAACTGAAATGATGTCATGTATTATTTTATTACCTTTTTTTTAGCCAATGATTATTATTTCAACTAAATCCACACAATATTCAGATGTTCCTAGTTTACCCCAAAATATCCTTTAGCTGGTTTGTTCAAACCAGTGTCTCACCCAGGACGATAATGGCAGTGCACCCTTTCATTTTTCCTCTTCAGTCTTTTGTAATCTAGTTCAGTCCCCGAGGTCTGTGAAATAGACAGCCTCGATCATCCTGGAGAATGTTTCACCTTCTGGACGTGGACTTGTCTTTGTTGCTCTCTCACAGTGTTGTTTAGCTGTTCTGTACAATAGAAGTTCAATCTGAAGACTTGATGGGTTCAGGTTGCATTGCATCGGAAGACACATGACACCTTAGTACACCACTGGTGATGCTCATTGGGACCGCTGGACTGGTGCAATGACAATCTGATATCACATGTTACTGTTAAGCTTTCTCTTTGCATCTGAGCATTTATCTTTGTGGTGTTACTTTGATACCATGGGAATGTTCAGTTCTCCTTCAACCATCCATCTAATTATTTTTAAAACAAATTGATCACGCATGCCTGGATCAATATTTTCATTATGGTTTTCAAACCTATATTTTCCTATTTCTTTCCTTCTTTGCATATTAGAAGTATCCAGCCCCTTTTGAGCTTCACAACTGTCTACAGCCACTTGTGGATTCTTAGGGCACCATATCAGCGGCCCTCGAAACCTTCCACTTGAAGGATGGCCACATATGAATGCACAACGTTCCACATTTGCCTGGTGCTATCAGCCTAGGGCAAGTTAACCCTCCTCTCATCTTCATGAACTATCACCCAATGTCTCTGTTTTATAACAACACTATTTGAAATAGCACCCATGTAAGGGCAGCAGTTATGGGGGTGACAACTTCCTAAATGGAAGCATGAAATGGGTCTTAGAAATAGGCACATTCTGAGTTACTTCGCACATATTAATAGGAAACATTCAAAAACTGAGTTTTTTTTCTTTGTGGGACTTCCCCTTGCCCACTCCCTCTTTCTCATCTCTGCCCCACCCTCACTGTGCTGTGAGGTCTACTGGGAAGAGGCTGGACCTATCTAAGTCAAGATCACTTGCTCATTATTGGTCCGGTCTGCCCCTCATGACACTAGAACACATGGCCATCGGGGCAACAGGCACTTGAAATTGCTGAGCTATGGATGTTGGAAATGAAAGAACACACTTTTATTGAGCTCATCTTGTAATCGGGGATTTTGTTAGGAACATAATTCTGAAACACCAACTCACAGATAAAGAAACTGAGGACAGAGATATTAAGGTTCTTGCCTTGTGTTTCAGACTCCCTGTTGTCTGTCTGACCACACTACCCCACTCCTTCCCTGCTGGCAGAGCCCACCTCCCACTCTAGATGCTAAATATGTCACTGCTAGGGTAAGAGCATGTGACCCATCCAGGCCAGTGGTATCCAAGAAGTCTTCAAGGGACTTCTCAGAAATGCTCCTCTTCCACATAAAAAGGAGTGCCTGAGAAGAAACAGTCCCTCCTCACTTTTTTTCTTTTTCCCCCACTTTAGCTGTAATTGTGTGAGAATGTGATGCCTGGAGCTATGGCAGCCATCTTGTTACCATGAGACAATATTTTGAGGACAAAAGCCAGAATACTGATGATGGCAGAGCAGATACACAGAACTTGAGTATCCGATGGCATCATTTACTAGTTTAAAACTGCCCTGGGTCCCAACCTGCTGTTATATGAGATAGTAAATATCATCTGAACATTCTAACTAATACACCTGGGAAAGCAAGGAGTAAGAGATTGGACTCCATATTACCTGTCTCCTATGAAAACAGGAGTTTCAATTTCCTGGTTCTCCTGGTTTGTTTCTAGACTGCCAAATATTCAAAGGAGACTAAGAGAGACTGATACCTCTGCCAACACACGTCTTTGTTCCCTTCCTGAACTAGGTCTTACTTTCTAATGGTTTGGCCGTCCATGAAGACTTGACTTGCCCTTGGGACCCAGCTCTGGGAAAGGCATCTCAAGCACTAAACTTCCTCTTCTGCTTGCAAGGGTCAACAGAAGAGCTTGGTTACTGTCTGGTAGCCCAAGCCAAATAAAAAATAAATGCTGGACCAATAGTCTCAGTCTTCAGAGCATGCTGCCCATGCAGCAATGCTTTCTGCTCATCGACTCCAGTCTTCTATCACATGTATATATTGCAGATGGAAGGAATATTCCCACCCCTGCAATTCTGTATGTTGACATTTTCTGTCGGGGAAATACCTGAATTTCATGCTACCCATCCCCATTAAAACTCATCTTACTAAGAACCCATGCAAAAAGTACTTATATGCTAAGGTTAAAGTGGCAGATAAAAGCTTAAACTGCTCCCTTAGCAGAATTGCACGTTTAAGGCCGTCCGATGCCTTAACTGAAAGGAGAGATGCACGCAGGAACTATGGGTGCTGAGGCCACCTGGTGGGAAGAAATTTTTATTTCTGAGGTTCTTTTCCTGTGTTACTCATATCCCTCCATAGACACAGTCCCCAGGTGTGACTAATATGGCAGCCCACAAGCCTTAGCAAAAATTTGAATGGTGAGACCAAGAGCAGACAGGACTCCACTGTGTTGCTCTGATCCAGGAGCCCGCCAAGTCAGGAGCTGTGTCTGTTTTATTGAGTATTCGAAACTGAAAGTGTCTTCTGACCCCTAGAAAGAAAAAAAGCACTACTACACTGAAAACCATTAACTCTGGGGACAGAGGTAAGGGGCACAAATTGCTTGGCCCTGTCAATTGCAACCATCATTCTTTGCTCTTGTCAGAATATGTAATTAGAATCCTGTGGGCAGATGTGCATTACTTGTCATCTCCACTCTGTGTCAGGGGAGCCCCCCAGCTCACTCAACAGGCAAGGAGGAGACCGCAAGGCCGTGCCCAGCCAAAAGTCCCAAGGTCAGAGAAACTCGTCTCCAGAACCTGTAGTCCACCCCTTTTCGCCCTTGCTCCTCTCAGTTCCAAGCCTGTCTATCCAGGTGAGTGTCTTGCACCCAATAGTCCCAGTTAAAACTTCCTCTCAGCTGAATCTTGTGGACATGTCAAGGATGGGATTAGAGCTTCGTGTGTTAGTCTCCTAAGGTCTTCTCATGGGCCCAGAGGACAACACCTTACCCTAGGAACAAAGCCCTCATGGTGAAATCTCAGAAGATGATTAGATCACGGCTGTCAGCTGCTCCTCAGAATGTCTCCTGGGCCCACTGTGGACCCAACAATGATATTAACACTTGGAATAATGCCATGTAAGTACTAGCTGTCATCATCATCACCATTATCACCAGGGCCAGGTCCCCTGATTTGCCTTATCCCAGCCCCAGCTCTAATTATCATCATCAATGAATCCTTAGCAGGTCCCAGGCCCTGTTATAAGGCCCTTATATATTATTAATTCATTTAATGAGAAGAGGAAACTGAGGCACATATATCGCACCCATAGACATTCTGCCCAAGTTACACAGGGAATGAAGGGTAGAGCTTGGGTTCGAACTGGTTTAACAGTACAAGTCCCCTAAGGTTCTGATGCTTGGAGAGGAATTCACCACTCTGAGTACAAGCACATCTTTGCAAAAGTCCAATGAATCATTTTTAGTAGGAAATCCACAGGATGAAGTAGTCAATTGTTAGGAGTGGTAAGCTAGTCAATAAGGTTCTGCCAGAGACTAATGGTATGACCACAGGCAAATCAATAGGCCTCTCAGGACCAGCAAGGAAATTGTAAACTCATACACCACCAGGGTGCAAGCAAATGTTAAGTGAATTAAGGAGTATGGGTGTGAGACAGTAGGAAAGTGTATAAGGTTGTAGACACCAGTAAAGCTTTTGCCTCCATCTATCAGTTTTCT
Organism: Galeopterus variegatus; assembly: GCF_000696425.1. NCBI lineage: Eukaryota > Metazoa > Chordata > Mammalia > Dermoptera > Cynocephalidae > Galeopterus > Galeopterus variegatus. Next base: position 7,064 of record NW_007744492.1, read on the forward strand.
AATGCCTTTTATATTCAACCTCTGCTGGCCAAACCAACATGTCTGTTGGTGAAATTCAGCTGCAGGTTGCATTTGGATCCATGCAACTAACTCAGTTTCTGGGATGGATCACCAATGGCCAGGAGCTAATTCCTAACTTGGAGCAACTGAAAACATTAATTCACCATTTTACAATAAGAGCAGACAGAGATGCCAAGTTCTCTGGCTGAGCCGAGTCATTGGTGAAATGTGGACACAATTCAATTTAAGCAATAGAACGGTGGCAGCCTGGATTTATGTTTCTGCATGACTC
>NW_007744492.1:10090-10898 GCF_000696425.1 Galeopterus variegatus
CGGGAGCACTGCCGCGCTTCCCAAGCGGCGCACTGTAGCAGTGCGCCACCGGGCTGGCCCCCTTCCAATGCTTTAATCTCTTGATTTTAAAAGGAGCTCCACTTGATTTTAACAGAAGTAGATGTCATCCAGTTAAATCTGATAGGCTTGCCACCTCCCATCAAACTTTGAGACACAACCTGTGAAAAACAGATAATCTAAAAGGATCAAACCAGAGACAGAGCTCAGGCCAGAGTCAATGGCTTCCAGACAATGAGACAGGGTGGGGCTGCCCCAGGCTGTTGATGTACCACAGTGAGGGCTAACATCAAATCTTGTTGCCCTTCCTTCCCTCCCTTTTACCAGGAAGACATCACACAATAGAGCAGATCGGTGCCGCTACTCACTCAAGCTAAGTGCAATAGGGCTGAGCTAGCCAGGAGAATCCAACTGAAGGGGACCTGCGAAAGATGGGTGGCCAGAAGTCCCGCGTTTCCATCCAGCTCTATCCCTCAGGCATTCCTCAGGCATTGGAATCCTCCGTTTTCTCCTCTGTAAAATGGTGGTAGCATCGTCTGTCTGGCCTGCATGTCACAGTTGTCTATGAGGAATGGATGAGATAATAAGAAAGTACTTTGTAAACCAGGCAGTGCTATGGAATCAAAGGAGGTTATTATTTTACACCCTCCTCCACAGCACCTGCCATCCAAAAGGCCCAACTGACTGCCTCATCCCAGTTTATTCCAATATGGTGGGGAAATATAGGAGAATGGTCAGGGCCCCTCAGATGTTCAGAATCTTGCTGAGCATTTGCTGTGAATAGGTTGTG
>NW_007744492.1:11888-14264 GCF_000696425.1 Galeopterus variegatus
ACGGAGTTAGTGCACCTGCACAGCGCCGCCACCTTGGCTGGAGTTTACTGCTTTGGGGGGCAGGCGCAGCACTTGCAGCCATGCTTTTCCAGACTATGGCTTCCAAGGACCTGTTTGCTGGTTACCTAGCTCATAGACCTGTGTGTGAAGGGTCTGGGGACCCAACCTGGTATATGAAGTGTTTGTGACCCAGTCTGTACAATGGGCTTGAGGGGTCTGTGAGCTCCAGACTCAGCCCTAGCTTGACAATTGGCATCATGAACAGGATTACAGGTAAGTAAAAGAACTCGACAACTGGCAACATTGGCAGGGTCTGACATTAGCCTAGCCCAAGTGTGACACAATAGTAGAGTTTATTTCCTTTATTTCATAGGAAAGGCAGCCAGGGATCACCCGTTAATCAGACAGATGTCTCAAGTTGCTTTTCCAGGACTGTGGATGAGTTTGTGATGATCCATGTACTCTCTCAGGTCATCCCAGTGAGGAGTATCACGGATAATCAAAGTCAAGAATTCATTTTTGGCCATGAGACAAAGCAAAACGAATTGGCCCGGTATTTAAATCTCACCCAGGGACAGAAACAGAAGTTTTCAGCTAATAAGCACCATGCTCAAGTCAGTCAACAGAGTTAACAGTATTTTCATCATAGACAAGACAAAAACTCCTTAAGAGTTTTTCATTTGGTGGTTTCCAATCACTTTTCCCCATTCTCTTAACCCCACTCTAATGGGACACTGGTGTGCTGACTGCTTCAATCTACTTGTCAGGATGACCCAGTAGTCTCCACACTGCTCAAGTCAGCAGCCAGTGTGCAGCCCTTGCCTTATGTGACCCGCCAGCACCACTTAATGCCGTCAATCACTCTCTCCTTCTTGAGCCACTTTCTTCATTGGCTTCGGGGACAGTATCTAGTCTTTTTCTTCCAATCTTACTGACGGGGTCCTTTTCAGCTTCCCTTGTTAGTTCCATCTTATCTTCCCATCTTACTGACGGGGTCCTTTTCAGCTTCCCTTGTTAGTTCCATCTTATCTTCCCATCTTCCTGACGGGGTCCTTTTCAGCTTCCCTTGTTAGTTCCATCTTATCTTCCCATCTTACTGACGGGGTCCTTTTCAGCTTCCCTTGTTAGTTCCATCTTATCTTCCCATCTTACTGACGGGGTCCTTTTCAGCTTCCCTTGTTAGTTCCATCTTATCTTCCCATCTTACTGACGGGGTCCTTTTCAGCTTCCCTTGTTAGTTCCATCTTATCTTCCCATCTTACTGACGGGGTCCTTTTCAGCTTCCCTTGTTAGTTCCATCTTATCTTCCCATCTTACTGACGGGGTCCTTTTCAGCTTCCCTTGTTAGTTCCATCTTATCTTCCCATCTTCCAAGTAATGGAATGCCCAGGCCCAGTCCTTGTCCCTCCTCTCTTTTCTATCTACACTCACTCCCTAGTCATCTCATCCAGACTCATGGCTTTTGATACTTTCTACATGACTGATAACTCCCAAATACACTGACAGAGCCCTGAACTGCATGCCTGTGTATTCAGCTGCCCGCTCAGCATCTCCACTGGGATGTATGGCAGATGTCTCAAGCTTAACCTGTCCACAGCAGAACTCTTACTGTACAGCCTGCAAAACTTTTCCCATCTCAGCAAACAGCACCTCTATCCTTTCAGTTGCTGAAACCAAAGCCTTGGGATTATCCTTGCCTCTGGGCTTTATACCCCACCTCAAAAACATCAAATCTTGTTGGCTCTACCTTCAAGTGTATCAAGAACCTGTTTACTTCTCACCACTTCTCACTTGTTCCAAGTCACCTTCTCTACCACCTGAATTACTGTAACAGCTTCCGACCTTGTCCTTCTGCTCTTCCACGTCTTCCTCAGCTCAACAACAAGAAGGAACCTCCTGAAACATTAATCAGATGTTTAATCTACAAATTCTTCCTTTTGTTCTTTCCTTCTTTTTCTTTTCTTTTCCTTCACTCCTTTCCTCCTTCCTTCCTTCCTCCCCATTTCCCTTCCTTCCCCTTGCTCTCATCACTGTAGCAGCCTCAATGTCATGAAAGGTAAAAGCCCACGTTCTTATAATGGCCTATAATGTCCTGCACGAAGCCTACGAGCTGCTTCATTCTCTATTCTCATCTCCTCCTCATTCACTCCACTGTGCCCACCGGAGCTGAGCACGCTGCTGCCTGAGGGCCTCAGCACACTATTCCTCTGCCTAGACTGACATGTCCCTAGACAGCCATACAGCTTGCCCTCTCACTGGTATCATTCCTCCACTCAAATGTCAGCTCCTCAGTGAAATCGTCCCTGTCACTTACTTTAAAAAACCCACACACCCATACCCCGACATGCTCATCCCCCCTACTCTGCTTCTCTTCCT
>NW_007744492.1:16112-16532 GCF_000696425.1 Galeopterus variegatus
TTCTTTCCTTCTTTTTCTTTTCTTTTCCTTCACTCCTTTCCTCCTTCCTTCCTTCCTCCCCCTCGCTCTCATCACTGTAGCAGCCTCAATGTCATGAAAGGTAAAAGCCCGCGTTCTTATAATGGCCTATAATGTCCTGCATGAAGCCTATGAGCTGCTTCATTCTCTGTTCTCATCTGCTCCTCATTCACTCCACTGTGCCCACCGGAGCTGAGCACACTGCTGCCTGAGGGCCTCAGCACACTATTCCTCTGCCTAGACTGACATGTCCCTAGACAGCCATACAGCTTGTCCTCTCACTGGTATCACTCCTCCACTCAAATGTCAGCTCCTCAGTGAAATCTTCCCTGTTGCTTATATTAAAAAACCCACACACCCATACCCCGACATGCTCATCCCCCCTACTCTGCTTCTCTTCCT
>NW_007744493.1:0-1323 GCF_000696425.1 Galeopterus variegatus
AACCCTCGGTGTTGCGCCCGCACCGCCCTCAGCCAGTGAGCGGGAACCAGTCTCCACATGGGATCCGAACCCTCAGCGGGAGCACCGCCGTGCTCCCAAGTGGTGTACTCTCCAGTGCGCCACTGGAGCGGCCCAGGAAATTGCTTTTCTTTATAGAATAAAAGATGGTTCTGTGTTCAAGTATTTTGGCACTAGGAAATAATGAAATCAAAATTAGAAATGGAATGTAGTTCTAAAACCTCATCAAACTACAGTGATAGCTATAATAATCAAATCAATTAAGATTCTTAAATAATTATGACACTCAAATTTTGGAGCTACATGCAAAGTCACAAATATATTTAAAGTTAAAACGCACAGCAATAGTAAAAATTAACAGCACAGTCACCTCCCTTGCCTTGCTTATGTATCAATCCTTTCAAAGTAGCAGCCTCTCCTAAAGCAATTGTCATTTGAATAAATTGATCACCTGCCTCAAACTCCTTGACATTTTAAACCATTCTTCCAGAGTCATCATTTTTACTACCCTCCCATAACTTGGAGTTACCAGCCCCAAGACATTCACATTGTTCCCTGTACTATTCCACAATTGGGGACAAAAAGCTTACCCTTGCCTTATCTGTGAGCATCTTTTTTTCTTGCAATCGCCTTATTCTCCGTAGCAGCAGAGTATCTCTCTGTTGCATTCTATTCCAATATGATCATATATAGGCTGGCTGGTAGCTCAGCTGGTTACAGCACAGCCTCATTTCACCAAGGTCAAGTTTGTGGATCCCTATATTGGCCAGCCACACACACACACAAAGATTCCAATATGATCATGTATTTATTTACCTAATAGGAGCAGATGACACCGTTTTTGTTTTGTTTTTTAATTAAATGAACTTAAAAAAAATATCTGTTTATTTCAGACCTTTAGAATTTTCTAGGGCTTATTAAGGTTTATCAATTTCCCTCTTTTAATCACACACATACACAGAGTACCTAGAACCCTAGTTGGAAGTTACAGCAGAAAGAAGATACTATGTAATACAAGATCTAATGAGTTCATTTCTAAGGTTTCTGTTGAGTTAAAAGCCTTTTTAGGAGCAAACAAACAAATAACAGAACATTTTCATTCGATACATGCTTAGAAAGCAAAGTAAGATTTACCTTAAATACCACATTTTTAAATGATATTCCTAAACATAAAAGAAAAGCATCTATAAGGTCATAGTTTTTGGATCATATTATTTTTTTTTCGTCATTGGTATCAGAAGTTGTCTCATATTTTTATCATTCAGTTGCATGCCAGGACAAATGAACCACAATTTTGTACTAATG
>NW_007744493.1:1383-3859 GCF_000696425.1 Galeopterus variegatus
TGGCCAGCCACACACACACACAAAGATTCCAATATGATCATGTATTTATTTACCTAATAGGAGCAGATGACACTGTTTTTGTTTTGTTTTTTAATTAAATGAACTTAAAAAATATCTGTTTATTTCAGACCTTTAGAATTTTCTAGGGCTTATTAAGTTTTATCAATTTCTCTCTTTTAAACACACACATACACAGAGTACCTAGAATCCTAGTTGGAAGTTACAGCAGAAAGAAGATACTACAGAGGCACAAAAAGAACAGCAAGAAAACTCAAATTCTTATGTTTTACAGGAATGATTTTTCCCTTTGCAAAAGACATGTTCCTTCCATTTCTTTGCCTCTTGTAACGTAACACGTCACCCCTCCCCCAAATATCATCTACTTTCCACTAAAGTTACTTTCTTTAATGCTCTTCATTTTTAAAAGTCAAGCTCACTTGCCACTTTCTGCAATATAGCTTCTCTCAATTCTCAAAAAGTAATCTACAGTCCATTTTCTACTCAGCATCATTCCAGAGCCTCCCCCAATACTGACATTCTCCTTGACAACACATTTTTAAATGTTAGTCCTAAACATAAAAGAAAAGGACCTCTATTGTCATATTGGTTAGAAGTGAGTCGCTAACTCCAGTCCACACTGCAGGGCAGGGGATTACGTGAGGATGTGTGCAGCAGATGGTGGGGACCACTGGGAGTCCCTGAGGAGTCGCCCACCACACAGACAGAGATGTGTCACTTGAGTCTTAACTTAAATACACATGAAGCCATTGTGAGGTTTTATGGAGGAAAGCAGTATGTGAATGCATGAAATTCCAACTGTCGCATGGTGCAGACAGGGAAAACAGGCCAAGAGCAAAAGTGACATTTTCAAGATTATCTGACAGGAACCAGACCTGTCGTTAGTTGTATTCCATGCTACGTTCCTCACTGTCATGGGTTTTATCTCTAGTCTTGTTTATTAGCTGCACGTGACACCGGCCATAGGTTTGAGAGATGTTTTCTCACACATGCCTGATGCCTTCCCTAGGAAGAAGATGCTAGAATGATCACCACTGTGCAGAAGGGGAGACTGGGGAGGTCTGGAGAGTCACAATGGCTTGTCCAGGGTCACATAAGTGATAAGAAGCAGGAGTTGGGGCTGAACCTATATGTATCTCCTCCTAGCTGTGATGCTGGCTGCACCCAGGCCTTGCACAGTGGTGTGGTCAGGCAGTGTGGGTGGAAGTGTGGGCAATAGAGAGAGTTCATGGGGAAGGAGGGTCAGCAGTCAGGTACCCAGAGAGGCATTTGCAGTCTAGTACACAGAGGAGAGGCCCAGGAAATGAGGTACCAGGAAGTGACCTCACTACCTTGACAACAGACCCCAACAGAACTCAGAACTCAGTAACCTGGCACCCACATTCTATACCCAGCCCCTTCCCCAGCTCACTTGGCCACAGGCAGAGTGAGATTTTGTGCTGTATCCCGAGGTCCCGGGGTGGTAGCCCCAGGCAGCCCTGTGCCGAGAGGCTTGTCCAGTGCTTCCGGCGCTGTTTCAACCCTCGCCTTTGACCCTTGTGGCGGTTTGGCAGGAGGTCCCCAAGGGTAATGTCAGGGGGCCCAGGGGAGGGCAGGCCAGGTCCGGTCAGGCCAGCACTATGAGCTTCCCTGTGTGATCACACCCCCTCCTCCTGAGTGTGTGGGGAATGGGGACATGGGACACCCTCCCTGGGTAGGGGCAGAGGGTGGGGCGTTTATCAACCTGCTGGTCCTGGTGTGTTCACACCTCAGGTTATGGCTGGAGGGTGAAAGGGGACTGCCGGGGTGGCAACCACCACCCTGTACGTTAACCCTGGGCCCTCAGGCTGTCTTCTCATGTCCTCCCTGGGGCTAAGACCGGCCTCCAGCCCCTTCCCTCCTTGGGGTTCACGGTGCTGTCACTGTGTATCTCTCCCGTGTCCTGTCCTAGAGTGAAGAAAACTCTTCCCTCAGCCTGGATGCCACTCACATGGTGTGGCCTATACCGGCAGGCACCCTGCAGAAGCGGGTGGAACACCTGGTGCCTGCTGTCCTGGGTGGCGACTGCGCCTACGTCCACTCGTTTCTGTGGAGCTACAGGAACTTTGCCAGTCCCCAGCAGGTGCTGGACCTGCTTTTCCTTAGGTGAGCACTCTGGCCCTCGATCGCACATTGTCACTAGGCCGCCTCCCATCTGTGAGTCTTGGGACTTTCACCACAACCCTCCGAGCCTCAGTTTCCTCCGGTGATCACTGGGTGGTAACAGGAACAAGCTCCAGGGGGTCCCCCATGGAAAGTGCTGCTCCCAAGTCCAGCCATGTGGAAAGGTCTGCTGGAGGTGCCACGGTTGTCCTCATTCAGGATTCCTGCCCCCCCATCAGTAAGTCTCTTTCACCCCCTCACTGACCTCATTGACTAGGGCTTCACTGTTTTCACATTTTTACAGGAAATTTGAGATTCTATCTGCAGGCTTCTGGGT
>NW_007744493.1:4514-6847 GCF_000696425.1 Galeopterus variegatus
CAGCTTCTGGTGCACCCAGATATCTTGGGAGGAGTTCGTTGGGGTTCATTCCTTCAGTCACCATATGTGAAGCCACACTATGTGCAGTCACTTTCTGGGCACTGACCATAATCCAATGAGCCAAGGAGACTACATTCCCTGCCCTCCTGGGCTTCCATTCTAGTCAGAGGTGATATAGTCACAGTAGACATGAGAAGCATTTAGTGCCACCATATGGTAGACGTGACACCATACTGGCCTCCTTTAGGTACGGAAGCGGCCTTTCTAATTTTCATGGGGATGGCGAAACCCTGGAGCAGCTAAAATGGTAAGTGGGGTTTGGGTGCAGATGGAGGGGCTCCCATCTCCACACAACTGTGTGTGGTCTGTGGTGGCCTGTGGATGGGGTTCTGGAAGAACTCTGGCTCCCACACATCTTATGATTCCTGCTACTGGACTAAGGGCTCAGGGTTTCCCTGCAAGAAAAGGAGTGAAGATGAGCTGGGGATGGGGCCCCAGGCAATGCAGTGTATTCAAGAGGCTGGAGAGAAGAGTGAGCCCAGAGAGAATCCCCCCATTCCCACCCAGCCCTGCCCACACCCCCAGAGCCCGTGCCGAGCCAGAGTAGGAAGTGTGCAGAGCATCCCGCTCACAGTCAGGGCTGGAGCCTCCATGGAGATGCTCAGCTGGTACTGGGGGCACAGAGTGTGGTCAGGGCCAAGAGATCAGTGTCGGTGGGAAGAGGAGGTGCAGATTTTCATGCAGACACTTGGGCAGTACATCCACATGTGAGCTCAAGTTTGGGCTTTGCCAAGGGCCCTGGGTAGGCGAGGCGAGCAGAGCCTCCCTCTCTTTCCTCATTTATCAGATATTCCTGGACACGTCCGGTGTGCCAGCGAGTAATGCCCAGTGCAGACAGCACCCTCCTGGGGTGGACAGGTCATTCCAGCGGGGATGGGGCAGTGACACAGACAGAGGAGGGTGTCAGGTTTCCCTGAAGAAGGGAAAGGTGGTCACACCAGTGGTTGAAGGCTCCTCCCATGGAAGCTTTTGCCAGCCCCTCCTTGGACGCCAGGCCCATCTCTGCCAGGGCTGCCTACTGGAGGAAGACATTGGAGGGACTGGTCTATGGCCAGGCAGGGGCAGAGGGTACAAGACTGCAGCTTATGCAGGGGTGCCCTGGGAGGGCAGCATAGAGGGATAGGCCAGGCCTCTGACGCTGCTACCCACCTGTCTCCCCCAGTGCCATGTCCTCTGTCCTAAAGATCTGGCTGGAATTCTATTCCACTGATTTCCACAAGCCTCCTGGATTTCATTCCTTGAAGTATCTGTCGGCCTACGTACACATCAATATGCCGGGTTCAGAGGTGGAGCACAAGGCTGACCTTCTTCTGTCACAGCTGCAGAAGCCGGAGCACCTGGACACTAGTGAGGCAGAGACTGAGGATGAGGAGGAAGAGGGTGGGTGCCTCTGAGTGTTTGGGGAGGGGGATGGGCTGGGCCACACAGAGCAGAGTTTCCAGAAGGAGGGTGGGGCAGGGGCACTGAGTACTCAGAACAATCATGCAGTGTTCTGCAGTGTGGGGAGACTTCCTGAGGCTGGGTCTCTGGACTTGTGCTTCTCAGAAAGACAGTGTCATTGGAAGAGACCTAGAAACCCACGTTGATATTTTCAATTGTTGTCTCTCCAGTTCCAGCTTCTGCCCAGGCTGAACAACTGTCCCAGGAGCTACTGCTGTGTTCAGCTCCAGCTCCAGCGCCAGCTCCACCTCCACTGCCAGAGGCAGAGCGAGAGCAAGATCCCAATCCCAAGCCAGAGCAAGAGGTAGAGCAGGAGCAAGATCCAGAGGAAGAGGAAGAGGAAGAGAAAGAGCAGGAGAAAGGGCAAGAGAACGATCACAATCTAGAGCAAGAGAAAGAACAGGAGAAAGAGGAAGAGAAAGATCAAGTTAAAGAGCAGGATCAAGATCCAGAGATAGAGCCAGAGCAAGCTGATGTAACTTCTCCTGAAACATCAAAAGAATTAGAAGAAACATCAACACCCAGGGGAGCCCTGGCTCCAGAGCTCCCACAAACACCCTCACCAGTCAACACTCCAGATCTGTCCTTCCCCTTCCTTGCCACAGTGCTTCTCCTCGTTTTTGTCTGTGTGCTGTATGCCCTCAAATTTTTTCTTCATTTTCAGTAATATCCCTTGTATAAAATAAAGTGTTTTTAATATTTTCAAAATTACAATTCAGGGGCATTAATTACATTTTTAATATGGTGCAACCCTTACCACCGTCTAGTGACCGACCAGTTTCACCTGCTCTGTAGCCATTGAGCTTTCACTCCCTATCCCGCCTCTCCCAGTC
>NW_007744493.1:6857-9793 GCF_000696425.1 Galeopterus variegatus
AGTACAGTTATATGTTATGTGGCCTTTTGTATCTGGCCACATAATATGAGAAAGAACTAATTAATTTTCATTTTATGTTTTTAGTAAGAGGAAAATTACAGAAAATTCAAAGACTCTATGTAGAAACGCAAAGCCCTGATAGATATTATTGCCATAATCTTGAAGGAGGAACTACTTTTGAATGACTAGAGAGCCAGAAGCCACAGAGGAAAATGCTGACTTTTCCTGGTCAAAACAAAAACAAGAATAATGTCAAAAGCTGAAAGGACAAACCTCAGACTGGAATATTCTTCATGGTCAGAGAAACGGTGATATGCATCCTAGAGTTACAAAGAGTTCTCATTTATCCATGTATTTATAGGGAAAAAGGACATATTCCTGCAGTTCCAAAGGGAAGCAATTCATATGGCCAGTAAATGTCAAACATCCGCAGCCTCCCTTATGATGACACACAGAAATTTATTCATTATTCAGATGGCATTTGCCCCATCAGATGGGCAGGTCTGTGTTTTTGGTGATGACCAGCTCTGGTGAGAATGTGGGAAGAAGAGGTCCCAGCAGATGCCCTGGGAAACATGTACGTGGATACCCCATCTCAGGAACAGCTCAGCAACTCCTAACAAAGTGCTCAGACATGTCTATTTGCCAAGCAGCGATAATCCGGGAGGTTATTCCACAACCGCAGCTGCCCAGGTTTCTGTTGAAGTGTTTTCATCACCGCAGTGGTGGAGGTAGCAAGGGGCTGGCCTTGTCTCTGACATCCTTTAGACGGGCTGGGTGTTCAAACCTGGTCCACATGGACCAGGGAACATTGAGAGGCTGCTGAGCTTGCACAGAAATTGGTATGTAAACATGTCAGTTTGTAGTCTGTATTGAGGGTCTCAGGTTGAAAAACATCTATGTGTTGTCAACACGCATTCACACCTGTATGTACATGACTGTTTGGGTGAAAAAAGAAAGAGTGAGACAGACAGACACGGGAAAGAGGGAGTCGAATGGGAGAGATAGCCAGGGAGATGTGACCAAGACATAAATGTGGACCAGCTTTGCTGGGTGGGACTTTCAAAATCTTTTATTCTCCTTTAAGTGATATGTAAACTGTTTTTGTTTTTTGAGATGACCAGTAAGGGGAACGTAACCCCTTACTTGGTGTCAGCACCACGCTCTGCTAAGTGAGCCACGAGTCGGCCCATAATATATAAATATTTTTAATGTGCACTTTATTTTATATTTACAAAAAGATTCACAACACATTAAATACCATCCACTGAACACTCACCTACTAAGTACAGTACGTTACCTAGTTTCAACTTTCATAGACATTTATTACAAAGATAAAAGATAGTGATTAGAAGCACATCAGTTGTAGTTGAATATGAAGGAAGAATAACATTAAAAACACAGTCCTTCCACCCAGGAGCGCAGGGTGTGTCCTATGCAGTGTTCCTCTTTCCTGTTCCTGCCCTGTGTGCAGGCACGTGTGTGTGTATGCAGAGGTATGTGTGCATGTGTGCGTGTCCAGGTGTGTGTGTACAAGCGTGTATGTGTGTGTGCTTCCCTAGGAAGAGGGTGCCGTAGGCCTGCAGAAGACCTGCTGCTCCAGTGACAGGTGAACTCTGGCATTTTTTCAGCTAATGTAAAATTTATACCCAACAAACACATTTCCTTCAAAAAATGTAAAGTCATTTCTCAGAATAAAAATCATTTAATACTTTTTCCACAAAATTATCCTCAAGGTAGATAGGGAATGTTTTACTAAGTCTGATGAGTATTCGTTGTGCAAAGATTTATGCAGTGGTGGATAAATAAGGAACATATTTGGGGCAATTTTAAAACTGCCTTAATTTAAAAATAAGTAAAGTAAAACCCTGCTGCTGAGGGAAATGTAGATGGTAGAGCTGAAGTTTTCATGATTGTTACTCTATTTTGATCACATTTAGATTTAGGATGACAGTACTGGCATCTCATCCTAGGGATGTTGATGTGAATATCTTAATAAGTTTAATAGGTTTGTCTTGGTGACATGACAAGAACCCACACAAATTTGTTAAGATATAAAGGTGATTTTAATTACTCACTGAAGCCAAGAAAGGGCTAAATAGACAAAGCTAAGAAAGGGCTAAATAGAGAAAGCTGTGGTCTGGGCCTCCAGAACAGTTGGAACCAGGGCTTCAACTGCTGTCAGCATCTCTGTCTCTGCCTCTTTTTCTGCAAGTCTGCTTCCTTCTCTTTCACTCTAGACCAGATTCCTCCACATGGCAGGAAGCATAGCCCACTGACAATGCCTGAAATCATCCACCATTAACATCTAGAAAAGTCACTCTTGCCGCCCTGGCCATGTGCCCTTGGTCCGTTCCTGAGGTTCCCTGTGGCTGGGGAATTGTTCTCCAATCTGTCCCAGGCTTCCTACCTCAAGTACCTGCATCCTTCTGCCTGTGGACATTCTCTGCCTGGGGAAGTGGGCTGGGATGGCAGGAAGGACAGGACAAAAGAGCCAGATCATTAGAACACCCAGGAGTAACCTTCAGGTAAAGAGGAATGGGAATTGGTGCATAATTACCCCACTTTCCTCATTCTTCAGGCCTATAATTGTGAGCTTTGTTCTACAGGCCTCGCAAGGTTGGACTGAACACTTTAGATTATTGCTTTCCTCTTTTCCCTGTCTCACTTCCACACTCTCTTGCCATGCTTCTTGGGAACAGGTCCCAAATAAACTACCTTGTATAAACTACCTTGTTTCAAAGTCTGCTTTTGGGGTAATCCACACTAGGACCACCCACAAAGAATAACTGGTTTGGGTTTCCTTTGTGACCCACTGCAAAAACCATGGAGAAAGTCTTAGGTTGGACGGGGGCGATGGCCACGGTGGGCGGACCGGGTCTCAGGAAGGGGGTGGGGGACAGCTTTTGTTGGGTTGAACGCTCTTGGTTGGCCTC
>NW_007744493.1:10037-12840 GCF_000696425.1 Galeopterus variegatus
AACTGGTTTGGGTTTCCTTTGTGACCCACTGCAAAAACCATGGAGAAATTCTTAGGTTGGATGGCGGTGATGGCGGAGGTGGGCGGGCTCGGGTCTCGGGTCCCTGAAGGGGTGGGGGTCTTTAGTTGGGGTTCAGGCTCCCTGATGGGACTGGCTACTTGGACAGAAGCGCCGGTGCCGGCAGCAGCGGTGGGTGGGGTCTCAGTTTCCCAGGGTGGGGGCTTTTGTTGGGGTTCAGGCTCCCTAGTAGGGCTGGCGGCTTGGAGGGTGGTGGCGGTGGGAGGGCCGAGGTCTTGGGTCCCCATGTGGGGTCAGCTTTTGCTGGGGTTCAGGTTCCCTGGTAGGCCTGGCTACTTGGACAGACGGTGGTGGCAGTGGGCAGGCCCAGGTCTCAGGTACCTGGGGTGGGGGCTTTTGTTGGGGTTCAGGCTCCCTGGTGGGCCTGGCTGCTTGGACAGTGGCGGCGGCGGTGGTGGGCGGGTCTGGGTCTCGGGGAGGTGGGGTGGGGGCTTTTTTTGGGGTGAAGGCTCCCGGGGCAGCCTCGCTTCTTGGATGACAAAGACAGCAGCGGTGGGCGGGCCCGGGTCTCGGGTGCCCGTGGGGGGTTGTTGGGGTTCAGGCTCCCTGGTCGGCCTGGCTGCTTGAACAGAGGCAGCGGGCCCGGATGGCAGGTCCCTGGGGGCGGGCTTTTTTGGGCTTCAGGCTCCCTGATCCACCTGGCTGCTTGTGCGGTGGCGGTGGTGGGCGGCCTGGGTTTTGGGTCCGGGGTTGTGGGGGGGGCTTTTGTTGGGGTGAAGGCAGTCTACAGACAGCCTATTGTGGGATTTCTCAGCCTTCGTAATTGCATGAGCCATTTCCCCTAATAAATTTCTTCTTAAATATTTATATACATAACCTATCAGTTCTGCCTCTCTAGAGAACTCTATCACACTGAGGCACAATAAGATTTAAAAGAGTTTATTTGAGCAAACAGTGATTCACGAATCAGGCAGCTCCAACCCAGTTCCAATTCAGAAACTGCGCCAAGGTAATGCAAGAGGGAGGCTTTTATAGGATGGACACAGGATTATAGCAAAGAAAACACTTGATGGGTTACAATTACAGTTGCTTATTTGATCTAACTTCTTGGAAAGTTTCTAGTTATATAATTATGTTTGTTGGCTACTTCTCATTGGTTGAGCTTAAGTTCTGCTTTTCTTTAAAATAGATACACAAAATAGCTCAAGTTAAGTTTCTCATATGTTTGCTAATCAAGCAAGGTGGAGGTCACTTAGGAGGTCTAACTGGTTTTGTTTGCTCAGAAGTTCTTTGGGCCTGGGTTCCATTTTAATTTACTTTAATACATGTAATATTCATCTATGTCTTGACATTACACCATCCTTGCCTTCCTGAGATAATTCCAGATCACATATGATAACAAGCCAGGTTAATAAATCATAAAAGATCATGTATTCAAACTCTCATTTATAGCCACTTCCACTTTTAGGCATTTTATTATTTTGAGAAACAACTTGATGGGTATTTTTAATTCTATATTCATAAATACTAAATCACATGCTGTGATTGTAAGCATGAAAATTTTTTTTTAATGTACTATGCAGTTACTTTGGAAAGACTTGTCTCAAAAAAGAGGGTGATATACTATTACCATAATTTTTCTGTATGTTTTTTGACAAATATCTAAATGCATCTACTTGCAACAATAAAATAAATCAAATTAGTGGGTAAAGTGAGTCAAATAAATGGTATGGACAAAATAACTGAATGAATGAATTCTTCCAAGTCTGTTTAAATTCTTACATAACAAAATGCATGTGAATATGTCTTTAAGAATGAGTTTTGTATTTTTGCATTCTCTAAAATATATACCAAGATACAATTTTCTTGATCCAAATTATAGAGTTATGCTGACTGATCCCTTTGAGATGTTTTCTTCTGTATTAAGTAAAGCTAAATATAATTCCTAGTAGTAATATTGATCAAAAAGCAATTGACATCGATAAGTCTTTTATTTCATGAAAAATTTGGAATTATGATTTTTCAGAAAATAATTATCATTTTTAATTATCTAATTTGTCTGTATGTAACTGTTCAAAAACTAGTTTAATAACTCTGCTTGTAAGGGGATCTACATTATTTAACTGAAGTGTGTATCTGTTTCAAGTCCCAAATATACTTATCTCTGACTAAAATAAGCCATATGCAATACCAATTTTCCCCAATTGTTTTTATTTTGAAGATAATAAATATACAGAAAAGTCGAAAATTTAATACAATGAATGCATATGCTCTTCAATGAACTAAACATTTTGCCACATTTCGTTTGTCTTTTTCTCTATTTTTTCCCCCCTTTGGTAATGAACTATTTGACAGAAAGTTGCAGGCAGCATGACACATAAGCCCTAATGCAGTATACATACCCTAAGAATAAGAGAATCACCCACATTTTTATACCAATATAGAAAGTCAATATTAATTTACTACTATCCAAAATAAACTATACATTTCAATTTTCTCCAAAATAAGTATGCTATCCTCTCTCTTTCTTTTCTATCCAGGCATCAATCTTTGTCTTTGGTGTTCTCTTGCTTTAGGTTGTTGTTGTTGTTGAAGTTAGAATTTTGATTTCTATTTTGAGTTTTTTTGTTTTGTTTTAAATGACATTGTGCTTTGTCCAGGCCAGTTGTCTTATAGAATGCATAGAGCATTCTGGATTTATCTGCTTATTTCCTCATGATTCAATTCAATTCAATTGGGACAAATATCACATAAGGGATGTTATATACTCCTACTGCACCATATC
>NW_007744493.1:13643-14020 GCF_000696425.1 Galeopterus variegatus
AAAATATTGTAAATGTCTTTATGAATTTGTTCTTTTTGAACAAATGGGCTTTGTATAAATGTTTATGACATGTTAACGATAATTTTTCTCAAAAAGTGGCAAAGAAAAATAACATAATGATGCACTCTTTTATCTTTCAAAGTGCATCTCCTACCTCGGAGAAAAGGTAACATAATGATAAAAATAACATAATGATGCACTCTTTGGTCTTTCAAAGTGCATCTTGCCCTTCTTATTTCATCCAGCACATCACTGTTTACATGACTATTTAATTAAACCAATTATCACAAAGTCATCCCAATTTCATCATTACAATCCTTTCCTTTACTTAGTAGTGCTCAGAATTTACCTTCACTCAACAATTAAAGCTTCAAAAC
>NW_007744493.1:16087-16531 GCF_000696425.1 Galeopterus variegatus
AAAACCCGTAGTCAGGCTGCAGACAAGCACAGAGTAGAGCCAGGGCATGAATCCGATGAGCAGACTGGCCCAGATCCAGCAAGCAAAGAAGGAAGAGGAGCCGGAGCACATGCTCTTCACAGAGCGGGGCCTTCCGCGCCACAGGGAGTTTGTGATGCAGGTGAAGGTTGGAAACCACACTGCAGAAGGAGCAGGCACCGATAGGAAGGTGGGCAAACGCAATGCCGCTGAGAACGTGCTAGAGACCCTTGGTTTCAAAGTCCCGCAGGCTCAGCCCACCAACCCAGCACTCAAGTCAGAGGAGAAGACGCCAATAAAGAAACCAGGGGATGGAAGAAAAGTAACTTTTTTTGAACCTGGCTCTGGGGATGAAAATGGGACTAGTAATAAAGAGGATGAGTTTAGGATGCCTTACCTTAGTCATCAGCAGCTGCCTGCTGGAAT
>NW_007744494.1:0-1548 GCF_000696425.1 Galeopterus variegatus
TTGATGTCCCAGTTCCACTCCATGTGCCCTTGTAATTTTGGATAAGTTGTTTAACTCTTCTGCGCCTCATTTACCTAATTTGTAATGTGTGGCTAATAATTGTACAGCTCTATTTACAATAGCTAAGATGTGGAATCAATTTAAATGTCCAGGGATGGATGACTGGATAAGGAAAATTTGGCATATACACAATGAAATACTACTCATCAATAAAAAAGAATGAAATGGTGCCATTTGCAGCTGCATGGATGAGCTTGGAGAAAATTATGTTGAGTGAAACAAGCCAGGAACAGAAAGAGAAATACTGCATGTCCTCTCTCATGGGTACGAGCAAAAGAAAGGAAGGGAGGGAGGGAGAAAGGAAGGAAAGCAATCAGAATAATGCATTGCACTTTCGGAAGGAGAGAACAGAGCTGTAGTTTCCAGAAATGGGAAAGGGAGAGGGGGATGGGGCTAGTGAGGAATTGGCTAAAGAACACAAGGACCCCCCCCCCCCCGTAATGATGAACATGGTAATTATCCTGATTTGATCATCACACATTGTACACAGGTATTGATATTCAACTCAGCACTCCACGAATATGATTAATCCATAATTTTCGGATAAAGAAAATACTTGTGTGTTATTTCCTAGCTCTGTCCACTAGAGGGCACAAGCACCTACTACCAGTGGGCGTATCTAGTGCTTGTCATTTGTATGTACCAGTCTCCGTGAAAGAAACCTGGGCATCCTGCAGAAGTGGCTGGTTCCAGAAATTCTTGGTCCAGGAAAGCTCAAGATGAATCTGGCATATTTTGTGGTGTCAGAAAGTAAGGAACTGCTGAAAAGGTGAAGGGGAAATGTCAAAAGTCTAAAGAAGCCAACCCGAGGGAACTCCCAAGGGCCAAGTTTGGACAATATGAGCAACATAATAAATAATGATAGGAATGGAATATAATCCATAAATACCCCTGATTCCATACTGATATAAATATATAAATAATTATATTAATAAATCAAAGGGGAAGAAGGAATAACTCTCTTTTATAGTAGAATCCCAATTAATAAATGTAGAAGGAACCATTGAAATAGAAAATCACTATTTGGCTCACATCTCACTAATAATTAGTTATTTGCAGGTGAGAATTATCAATGGATTCTAAAAATTAATGGGTAAAATACGATGAGAAGAAACAGGCTATTTGCATAATCTCCAAGCATCTCTCCTCAAGGTACTTATTACTTACAAAAGGAAAAATAACTTTCCAGTGGAGAAATCTGAAGCAAGCGTTTAAAGTTAACCTCAAAAGCAGTGAGAGATATCAGCACCCTGGGCCTGTTACGTGATGTGCTGAGAAGGACACATGACTTCTGTGCTATTCTTGCCAAATAAGTGTAACCTGTGCTGAGTCGTGAGGAAACTACAGACAACCCCCAATTGAGAGACATTCTACAAAATAACTCACAAGTACTCCTGAAAATTGTTAAGGTCATGAAAAATAAGGAAAGACTGAAAACTATCTTAGATTGGAGGAGTCTGAGGAGACATAACAATATTACACAGTGTG
>NW_007744494.1:1558-3942 GCF_000696425.1 Galeopterus variegatus
GGGATCCTGGATTAGAGTCTGGATCAGAAAAAAGCATTAGTGGGACGACTAGCAAAATTTGAATATTTGTAAATTAGATAACATTATTGTATCAATGCTAATTTACTGTTTTTGATAATTGTATTATGATTGAAACGTAAGTTGGTAACAAAAAACTGGATAAAGGATATACTGGAACTACTTTTACAGTTTTGAAAGTGTGAACAATTTTTTTTTTCCTTTTTGTCTTTTTTCATGTCCGGCAATGGATCGCAACCCTCAGTGTCGCGCCTGTACCGGACTGGGACCGGCAACAGGATTGCAACCCTCGGTGTTGCACCAGCACCTCGCTCAGCCAGTGAGGGGGAACCAGTCTGTATGTGGTATCCGAACCCTCGGTGGGAGCGCCACCGGGCTCCCAAGCGGCGCACTGTAGCAGTGTGCCACAGGGCCGGCCCGAAAGTGTGAACAATTGAAAATGAAAAATACATTAAATTTCAGTGAGGAGAAAATGAAATTATATGTGTGAAGTTGTTAGAAAAATTCCTCTGACATAGGAGTACTTAAAACTTGTCACTTTCATTATGAATAATTTAATAATTTATAAGCAATATTATAAGTGATGAATAAGCTATTTTTATAAGTATTATATTTGCTAATATTCTCATCTGTTTTTTCCCCCCTCTTTGCTGGGAAAAGTGTATTGAGGATGAATGTGTTTATTTTAAGACATAATGTAAGTTCAGAATTTATTTGGAGAATTTTGGGGTGATTAGGGATGTCACATTCCTTAGCTGCTATTGAGCTCTGACTTAGGCTGGCATTGCAAAATGACTTTTGGCTGGGAAGCCAGACTTGTGCCCAGCCACCACCCCTCTCATGTAGCTTTTGACAGCCCCACCTGCTGGTTCAGTGAGCATCCCTCAGGCCATCACACTTGTGCTTTAGGAGTTCCATCTATTGAACCCTTTCTAGGTGCACATAATAGATCATTTAATGGTCACAGCAAATCTGTGAGATAATTGGCATTTTATTCATTTTAATATGATAAAACCGAGGCTCAAAGAAGTTAAGTGACTTGTCCAGGGTTGCAAAATGAGTGGCAGAGCCAGGATTTAAATCTGCCTCTTCTGACTTCAAGGCTGAGTCTAAATGTTTATGTGAGTTTAATTGTGGAGCCAGGTGTGAGAACTATTGCCATAGAGCAGTGGTTCTCAATGAGGGTGGTCCCCACCCACAGGAGACATTTGGCAATGTCTGGAGATAATTTGGGCATTCATAACTGGGGTGGGGGTGGGGAGGGTGAAGTCTGCTATTGGCATCTAGTGGATAGGGGCCACAGGCATGCTGCTAAATATCTTACAATGCACAGAGCAGCCCCCAGAAGAAAGGTTTATTCAATCTGAAATGTCAACAGAGCTTCTATGAAACCCTTGTGTACAGTCTTAAAAGGGCAACGCTTTGGCCTTAGACACCTGGGGATTTATTCTTTCTCTTAGCTCATATTTACTAGTACTGTGCTGGGCAGTGTGAGGCATATTTAAACAATACAGCAGTTTGTGCCACTGATGTGGTGACTGTCTGGAAGGACAGGGGCTGGAGGTAGGAGAGGCAGATGAACACCTTGAATATAGGCTGAATATAATATGTGTGTAAAGAGAGAGTCAGGTCAGGCTAAGCGTGCTCAAGGGGTGAGCCCATGTCTGGTTGTGGGGGGAATCAAGGGAGGCCGTGAGGAGGAGGTGGTTTTGAGCTGGGTGTATGAGCAAAGTGGATCTGGTGGGAAACAGAATGTTCAGGGTACAGCAAACAGCGTAGTTTGGGTGGGGCATAGAGTATTTGTTAGTGAGTAGAGGGGGATGGACTGGAAAGGCAGTTTGGGGTTTGAGTTTTGAATCCAGGCTGAGCACTCTAGCCTTGGTGTTTGTCATAGGAATGGAAAATCCTTCCCTCCAGAGTTGTGGCCTAAACCCTTGGGCTATGGGGCTCTGGAACTTCCAGGAAGCTGTCGTTATGAAACAGGGGAAGTTTGAAATTGGGGCAAAGTATGGTGAACTGATTTTAGAACCAAGTTGATGCTGAGTATGTTTCACCACAAAGTAGCCTTTGGGGAGATGATACTCTCGGATAGAAATATAAGCAGGGAAGAACTCTGCAAAGGATGGCCACTTTGCCTGTAGTGAAAACTGGAGCAGACTCAGAACCCCTAACTGAAAGTCTGGTTCCCAAAAGGGTACAGCAGGGCTTGGTATGATTAAAGGTCCAAATACCTGGTGATAGGATTTTTCTAGTTTATTACATCACCAGTTAATAGCATTAAAAATTGTTGTTGGCACGTCCAGTACACTATAAAGAATATAAACAAGGACTTCCTTATCTTCCATGAACGTGCAGTTGACTTCAGG
>NW_007744494.1:6090-10046 GCF_000696425.1 Galeopterus variegatus
TTAACCCTTGACTTGGTGTTGTCAGCACCACGCTCAACCAGTGAGCTAACTGGCCATCCCTGTACAGGATCCACACAAGCAGCCTTGGTGTTATCAGCACCGCGCTCTCCTGAGTGAGGCACGGGCTGGCCCCCTACCAAACTTTTAATGAGAAATTAATACAAATACTTCTTATACTCTTCAAAAAAGTCGAGCAAATACTTCTTAAACTCTTCAAAAAAGTCGAGGCGAAGGGGATACTTCCCAACACATTTTATGAGGGCAGTATCATCTTGATACGTAAACCAAAGACACCACAAAAGAAGAAAAATATAAACCAATATCTCTGATGGATGTTGATGCAAAAATCTTAAATAAAATAATAGTAAGTTGAATTTGACAACATGCCAAAAAGATTATGATCGAGTGAGATTTATCTCTGACACACAAGGCTGGTTTAACATATGCATATCAGTCAATGTGGTACACCACATTAACAGACTGAAAGACAAAATCCACATGTTTACATTAGTTGAGAAAGAAAAAAGCATTTGACAAAGTTCAACATCTTTTCTTTATTAAAAACACTTAACAGTTTAGTTATAGAAGGAATGTTCCTCAATAGAGTAAAGGCCATGTATAAAAAACAGGCATCTACCATCATAATCAATGCAGAAAAACTTAAAGTTTTTCTTCTAAGATCTGGTGCAGGGCAGGGATGCCCACTCTTGCCACTTCTATTCAACATAATACTAGGAGTATTACCAGAAGCCATTAGACAAAAAAAAAAAAAAAAAAAAAAAAAAAAAAAAGAAAAGAAAAAGAAAAAGAAAGAAAGAAATGGTATCCAAATTGGAAAGGAAGAGATAAAATTATTTCTATTTGCAGATAACATGATGTATATAGAAAACCCCAAAGATTCCATCAAAAAACTGTTAGATCTAATAAATGAATTCAGTAGAATTGCATGATATGAAATCAACATAACTGTAATCTTCAGTATTTCTATACACAAATAACATAGCTGAAAATGAAAGCAAGAAAACACTTCCACTTACAGAAGCATTTAAAGTACATTGGAATAAATTTAATCAAGGATGGGAAAGACCTATACTCTAAAGTATTGATGAAAGAAACTGAAGATGATACAAGTAAATGGAAAGGTATTTCATCCTCATGGATTGGAAGGATTAATATTGTTAATATGTCTGTATTTCCTAAAGCAATATAGAGGTTCAATGCAATCTCTATCAAAATTCCAATAGCATTCTTCACAGAAATGGAAAAAACAATCCTTAAATTTGTATAAAACCACAACAGACCCGGAGTGGTCAAAGCCATTCTGAGAGAGAAAAACAAAGTTGGAGGCATTATGCTTTCTGATTTAAAATTATGTTACAAATCTATCATAATCAGAACGGTACAATAATGCCATAAAAAAGTCACATAAGACGAATAAAACAGAATAGAGAGCTCGGGAATAAATCCAAACATATATGCTCAACTAATTTTTGATAAGGGCACTGAAAAGACACAATGGGGAGAAGATAGTTTCTTCAATAAACGGTTCTGGGAAAACTTGATTTCCACATGAAAAAGAATAAAATTGGACCCTCATCTTACACCATACTCAAAAATCAACTCGATAGGAATGAAAGTCCTGAACATGAGACCTGAATCCATAAAAATGGCCAACAGGTCCCTGAAAAGGTGCTCAACATCACTAGTCATGAGGGAAATTCAATTTAAAACCACCTCGCACCTGTTACAGTTATTACAAATAAGACAAGAGGCAACAAGTATTGGTGAGGATGTGAAGAAAAAGGAACCCTTGTGCAGTGTTGGTGTAAACCTAGATTCGTGCAGTCTGTGTGCAAAACTGTATGGAGGTTCCTAAAGAAATTAAAAATAGTGCATTGGACTTGCAGAGGGAGAGAACATTCCATGAGCTACAAAGTGGAGTTGGGGTGGAAGGGGGGAGGAGGAGGAGGGTTGGGGATAATTGGGGGGACATGGGGTACAAATGCAATTTGTGGTTATGGGTATGCTGCCGGTATGAATCAGGCCCCCACATCACGGGCATGAGGGGTGATAATCAGCTTGTATCTCATGAATATTCATAACCAATAAAAAAATTAAAAATAGAGCTATCAATATGAACCAGCAATCCCTCTTCTGGGCATACACCTAGAAGAGCTAAAATCACCACTGCTTAAAGATTGTCTGCACTCCTATGTCATTGGATCATAATTCGCAATAGCCAAGATATGGAAACAACCTAGGCTTCCATCAGTGAAAAATGGGTAAAGAAACTGTGATATATCTATATGTACATCTGTATCTATCTGTCCTGTATCTATCTATTGGAACATTATTCAGCCTAAAAAAGAAGGAGATCTTGCCATTTATCACAACATGGATGGACCTGGAGGACATTATGCTAAGTGACATAAACTAGACACAGAACAAAAAATATTACACAATCCACTTATATTTGGAATATATTAACAAGAGGTTTAAAATGTAGAAAAAAAAAATAGCAGTGGTTACCAGGGTCAGAGTGGGGGGTGGGTGTGGGGAGAAAATGTGGAGGTGTAGGTCAAACACACAAAGCAGCAAATATACAGGACGAACAAGCTGGAAGACCTAGTGTTCAGCAGGAGAACTACAGTTAGTAATAGTGCACTGCGCTCCAGTCAGAGCTCTCTCTCACAGTTACTCCTAGTGATTGTGACTCTCTTATTTCATCTGTGACTTGAACTTCACACCCCTGTCTGTCCCCCTCCCCTCCTTTACTAACGAGAACTGTAAGAGTTAGGTGCATCTTAAGTGCTAAAGAGATAAACACTGATCACGGTCATAAAGTGGCAGCACGGCCTCATTGGTGTTTTGTAAAAACTGCACTGGGATGTAGGCAAGTCTGAAAGTGTCTCTTAGGGGCCGGCCCCATGGCACACTCGGGAGAGTGCAGCGCTTGGGAGCGCAGTGGCACTCCCACCGCGGGTTCAGAACCTATATAGGAATGGCCGGTGCGGTACGCTCACTGGCTGAGCGCGGTGCGGGCGACACCAAGCCACAGGTTGCAATCCCCTTACTGGTCACAAAAAAGACAAAAAAACAACAACAAAAAACCTGTCTGTTAGGATCAGGACAAAGGAAGAAATGAGATGAATAGGTCAACTTTTCCCCTCTTTCTCTTGTAAAGGGACAGAGTTGAGATGAGTGTGAAGCAATTGCATTTTAGAAATGGAGGACACTTTAGAGAAGAGCTTCTCAAACTTTAATGCACTTAGGGATCACCCAAGGATCTTGTTTAAATACAGACTATGATTCTTCTCATGGGGTCTGAGATCCTGCCTTTTTAATGCACTTTTGGAAGATATCATTGCTGCTGGTTGGTGGGCCACACTTTGAGTAGCAAGGCTTTAGAGGTCATTTAGAGGTTAACTCTCGCTGCACCTGATGTATGGATGAAGAGAGACTGAAGTCCAGAGAGAGAACATAACTTGCCTAATACAGCCAGGACTTTAGCACACGTCCTTTTGCATTTAAACCCACAGCTTCAGTCTTGCTCCATTATATCATGTGTCCCCTTTACTTTTGTGAGTGACATTACTTTAGCTTAGAACCCAGAACTCCCATTTTCACCACTCCCTTTGGTCTTTGCTCAAGGTGTCACTTTGGTAACTCCTTTACCCAAAGCATTCCATGGCTCTTCTGTAATCACAAGATTAAATTCAAATGTCCCTGCCTAGTTTTCAAGGCTCTACAACATATGGTCCCACTTTAGCAAGTTTACCGAAATTCCCTGTTTCTTTTTTTGGTCACTGGCTGGTACAGGATCTTAATTTCCCTGTTTCTTAATTACATCTTTCTGCCATAGCTATCCCTGCTCCTTCCTGTTCCCTAAATGTGCTGCATTCAGCCCTCTTTCAGTGGTAGTGGTAACGGCATGGGCTCTGGAGTAAGACATCCCT
>NW_007744494.1:10308-11716 GCF_000696425.1 Galeopterus variegatus
CCTTCCTGTTCCCTAAATGTGCTGCATTCAGTCCTCTTTCAGTGGTAGTGGTAACAGCATGGGCTCTGGAGTAAGACATCCCTAGTTTCCAATATCAGATCTGCCACCAACCTTGGCAAGTTACATCACCTCCCAGAGGATCAGCATCCTCCTCTGAATTAACACCATATGGTGACTGAGAAGAATAAGTAAGATAATATATGCAAACTCACTCACATTCCTAACATCCCCTTTAAATCTAGCATCTACAATAATGCCTGAAACCTGCTTCCCTTTATGTTCCTCCACGTCTCTGTTTCCCTAAGGCCTAATGTTTCAAAGGCCTAACCTGAATCCCATCTCTTTCATGAAACCTTTCCCAGCCATTTCTGACCCAATTGGTCTCACCCTTTTATAAATTATTTCACATGTGTTAGCATTTGATTATGTGCCAGCCCTCTCAGTGAGCACCCATAGAGAAGCGTGAAGGATATTGGCTATATGATAATTGAGGGATAATTGAGTTCATTCTTTTTGAGGTACTCCCTGAGAGCAAGAGCTCCTTCTTTTTTATTCAGTTATTTCCTTGAGCAGCTTTTCCTGCACCAGCAGTGCCATACCCTGGTAGTCATGTGAATGCTTTAGAGAGAGCTCTCATCAGGGTCCTCCTGCCTCTGGATTTTGGCTAAATTGCTGTTTCCTTTTGCATGGTACTGGATGGCCCCTCCAAAGGAGGACTGATGAAATCTCTTTATGGCAACCCCAAGTTAATAACTCTAAGTATGTTGAGCAGAGTATTTTATTGCTTCAACAGCATAGTAACAGGAGATGTATACACCTTCCTATTTCATGAAATTTATAACAGGGTCCTTACACTCTTACATCAGAGGAGATTAAGGACAAAAGACCAAGTGGGGAGGATAAGGTTGCTTAAGGGAGGTCACGTACCTCTGTCCTGCATTCTGTGAATTGCTCATTCTAATGTAGCTGGAAATGTGCATTTTTGCATGTGTGATCGTTTATTTTTATCACATGATGTATAGTTCTCTCCCCGTCAGTGGCAGTTAGTAGCTCCTATCAGGCTTATGATAGTAAAATTACATGGTGATTACTCTCACTGCAGCAGAAGTCTCTCTGAGGTCTGGAGAAAAAATAGACCAGGAGGGCTGGACACTTCACTTAGTGTCGTGCCTTCTTTTTTTATTGGACAGCTGTTTACTCACCCATCACTTTCCTAATCAGGGGATTTGGGGACTTTCTTTCCCCAACCATGAGCCCATGCTTAAGTCCAGATATATCCATCTGTGCCTGGAACTGGGTATTCTTTTAAAAAGACAGGCCCAAGGAATGTCTTCCATGCTGATTTCCAGGATTCTAACCTTCGCTGTCTAAGCTGCTGGCTTCCAAAATTGGATACTGGTCAGAATCA
>NW_007744494.1:12643-14248 GCF_000696425.1 Galeopterus variegatus
TGGCAGAAAACTGGGAGGTTTCAGTGATGGGACATAATAAGCAACTACATTGTATATTGACAAAATAAAAATTCAAAAAAAAATATGTGAATCTGAATCCTCGTTCCACCCTTTCCCACTGCTAAGGGAGAAGTCACTTGGCTTTTTAGAAAATAGGGATAATAGTACCTTCTTCAAAGGATGATTGTGAGCATTAGACGAGGTGCAAACATGAAGGTCCCCAGCACATAGTAGGTTCTTTCCTCTTCATTTTTGTAGCTCAGTGATCCTGAATTGTATATTGGGTTATCAAAATGTTCTGCAGAGCCTTTAAAAAATATTTGTTCCTGGCCATCACTAATATGACCAACAGTCTTGAGCTGAACTGAATTCTTGGGACTTTAAGGATTTGTACTGAATTATTTCCAGAAACACAGCTCAGTAAATACAGACAGAGGTATGTAATTCCACAGAGGGAAAAGGGAGGGATGATTAGTTTCTAAATGGGAGGAAGCAGTGGTGCCTTCCGTCAGACATGTTGAGCAAGTACAACTACCTAGTACAAGTTCTTTACCCATGAATCCTGCACAGCAGCCCTTCACAGATCTGTCCCCTGCCCAGGTGATGTGTACATATGTACATAGGTGGGTCAGTCCCCTATGAGTCGAGCTCTCTTCTCTGATTTCTGCTTCCTCCACTCTCACAGCTCACTGCTGGGTGCTCTGCTCTGGCCCCAGCTCCCAGGCCTCTGTGGGATGAGAAGAGAGTCAGATGTTCACAGGCACAGAAAGGGACAGGTGGGGCTGCAGTTGTTCACAGGCCACAAACTCTGGGTGTGTCTTATGACTGATTCTGGTTTTGGAATCTATTTCGCTTTGTGACCACTCCAGAGCCTCTCCCTCCTCCTACTTCCTTCTCATTACACTTTCTTTCTCTTGTGCACCGCCTTTTATGGCCAGATAATGGCTGTGCAAATAGTTGACAATTANTTTTTGAAAGTCTGAAATTATTGTAATGTGAAAAGTTAAAAAGAAAAATAGGAAGAGGTAAAGAAAGAAGAGAATTCCAGGTAATTCTAATGAATTGCCCAAGTTGAGAACCACTTCCCTAAATCACTTTGCCTAACACTGTCAAAGTAATCTTCCTGAAAATGCCTGTAAGTGCTGTTTTGTCATGTTTCTGACCTTCTCAAAGCTTTCCAGTGACTTCCATCACCTATGGAGTGAAGATCAAATTCCTTAGGCTGCCATTCGAAGCCCCCATAGCAAGACCCCATCTATTCCCTTGATCTACATAGCAGGACCTGACTCACATTTTACTTTCCCATGTCTGACCTTGTGCTGATTATTGTCCTTCTCCCCATAGAACCCGTGCCTTCTTGCTCAGGCTCCTGAATCATTCTTTGTCCTAGGGCCCACTTCAGAGCCCATCTCTTCGTTCAAGCCTCGTATGATTATTTCTGCTGGAAGGAGTCGTCTTTCCTTTCTTTGAATTCTGGAAGGTACAATGGTGTGGAATGAAAACTTGAGCTTTAGATTCAAAAATATGAGTCTGAATCCTCGTTACACCCTTTCCCAGTGCTAAGGGAGAAGGCAATTGGCTTCTTAGAAAATAGGGATAATAGTA
>NW_007744494.1:15571-16522 GCF_000696425.1 Galeopterus variegatus
AGTCTTAGGATGCCCACTGCCCAGATGGGTTGTGGGATGAGATTAAATTATGGAGTTGTGTAATGTTGGGCACATTACGTAACATCTGCTTTGTTTTGTATAGTCTGTAAAAACGGGGATGCTCGCACTCACGGGATTTTTGTAAGGACCATATCTGCACCTAATGAGTGCTAGGTCTGTGTGAGCTGTTGTAACTATAGGCAGAGGTGCCACCTTGGTCACCTAGGGTGGGAAGTGTTTCCTAGCCAGGGTCCTGGCAGTCCAGCTGGAGATGGAAATGATAGGGGAGGCTTAACTTCCTGGAGTGGGAGGATTGGGGAGCAGTAATTCATGCACAGCATTCTGTGAAAACACTTTTCCCAGCAGCAGGAATTCCCAGAGTAGGTGTGGCTTCTCTCACAGTTATTGTCTTCTGGGTGTCTTGGAATGTGTCCTAGAGTCAGTGTTGCTGAAAGCCAAACCCAGTATCAGGCTTCAGGTGGTGTCTTGCAATTAACATTCATCTGGCCACAAGAAAACATCCATCTCATTAAAGGAACTCCCTATTGTTGCCCTGGTCATTGTTTTTGTCTCCGTACTATCCTTATTTGTAAGGTGTAAAGAGAAAGACTGAAGAAGCATGAAATAAGGAAATGAATGGGTAAACTAACAGGGCAGGAGTGGGAGAGGTGTGTAAAGTTAAGAGGAAGTGTATTATTTTTTGTGAATGTAGAAAGGCTTCTTTTTATAAACAGACTCTATATAAATGTACTGGGTTCCTTGAGTAGACAGCAGACCGTGTCACAAGAATCTTTGAGCAGAATAATAAGGTAGTGGGTAGCATGGTCTTTGCTCAATAGTAGGTTAGACTGAGTCACTGAAGAGAGAGGAGGTGAAGGAGAAAATGGGATGGCAACGGGAAAGGATTGAAAGGAATGGTTACCGAGGGCTCATCACGTACCAGGCACTGTG
>NW_007744495.1:0-346 GCF_000696425.1 Galeopterus variegatus
CCCATGGGAGAAAATTTTGCAGAATTTGCTAAAATTCGAAGCATTATAAAACACTATAATGTAGCAATTGAACAGTGAGTTCTGTACACGATAGAAATCTCTGCGCAAATGACAAAAGATACGTATAAAAGAAGGATGATTGCAGCATTATTTGGAATCATAAAACCATGAAGCCAACCCAATCTCAAAAACGTTTTGGGAAGGGTTAAATAAATGATGCACAAAGTAAAAAAGAAACGCTTTTTAAAAACAATGGGGAAGATAATTACGACGGTGATCCCACAGCACGGTGGACAGAGCAACCACTAAATCCAGGCACATCCTGGGGACGGGATCCTGCTTTGGC
>NW_007744495.1:5602-6211 GCF_000696425.1 Galeopterus variegatus
TAAAATTTATATTTTTATTTTTATCTTTTAGTTCCATTTTCTCACAAACTTTTTGAAGTCCCCTGGTATTTCCTTCTCAGTCTTAGAATCAGCCATTTCTCTATAGAGCCCTGATTTCTGTTATTGATGGCCTGGCTTTTATTAGTAGTCTAAACGCTTCTTATATTCAGAATTTTAATAATTTGTTAGATAAGTGTGTTGAAATTAACTTCTCCCAGTCTGGACTGCCATTTCGCTTTTTTTTTTTTTTTTTTTTAATGGTGATTTTGAGGAGCATAAGGCTATTTTTCTTCTTTTTGTAATTAAATCCAATTTACCTTTATATTTCATCTTCTATCATTAAGGCCTTTTGTCTCCACTGAAAAATTTCTCCTGCTGCAGGATTGTGAATATATTATTTTATATTTAATTCTAGAAGCTTTAAATATTTACTTTTCACTTTTAAATGTATGACTCATCTCAGTCATCTCCTGAACACAGCAGCCTTGGAAATACTAAACACTAGAGAATCACGTTGTGCCCACCAACAGCATGACCTCCCAGAAACCTACTTTGCATTTTTTAGGTAAAAATATTCACTGTGGGCCGGCCCGGTGGCACACTGCTACA
>NW_007744495.1:6331-7063 GCF_000696425.1 Galeopterus variegatus
GTTGGGAAATAAACTGGAGCAGGATTTGGTACCGCTCCCATGAGAGAAAAAATTGCAGAATCTGCTAAAATTCGAAGCATTATAAAACACTATAATGTGGCAATTGCACGGTCAGTTCTGTACACGATAGAAATCTCTGCGCAAATGACAAAAGATACGTATAAAAGAAGGATGATTGCAGCATTATTCGGAATCATAAAACTATCAAGCCAACCCAATTTCAAAAACGTTTTGGGAAGGGTTAAATAAATGATGCACAAAGGAAAGGAGAAACGCTTTTTAAAAACAATGGGGAAGATAATTACGACGGTGATCCCACTGGTCACACGGTGGACAGAGCAACCACTAAATCCAGGCACACCCTGGGGACGGGATCCTGCTTTGGCCTGATTTACACGTAAGTGTCACCGCACTCGGCGAAGCCTGTAAAGGGCAGGAGAAGATCTCATCACGGCAGCACTGGGCTTCCGGCCTCGAGGTTTAGGGGCCGCCGAGTGCACAGCGGCTGCTTCCTGAGAATCGGGTCGGGGAGGCAGGGGCGGCCGCTGACGGGTACCAGGCACGAGGTGACCAGCACTCCGGAAAGAAGACAGACGACGTCCCGTTCGCTGGTTGTCGACGTGCAGCTGACCGACCGCAGGCACCAGTGGCACGAGTGAAAACGGAAAAGCGGCGTCCCTGGGTGGGCTCGAACCACCAACCTCTCGGTTAACAGCCGAGCGCGCTGACCGG
>NW_007744495.1:8872-9390 GCF_000696425.1 Galeopterus variegatus
AAGAAAAAAAAAAAAAAAAAAAAAAAGATGTTGAAAGTCCTTTCATAAGCCTTTGGATCATTAAGAAATCCTCTTTCGTGAAGAAATCCTGTTCAAGTATTTTGTCCAGTTTTAATTGGCTTCTCTCTCTCTCTCTGTCTCTCTCTTTTTTTTTTTTACTTTTTACCTAAACTTTTTCTATTAGAATATATTTAGATATTTAGAGAAAAGTTGAGAAGATAGTACAGAGAACGGTTTCCGCTACTCTTAGCATCTTCTATTAGAATGGTGCATTTGTCACAATTAATGAACAAATACATTATTATTAACTAAAGTCCATATTTTACTCAGATTTCCTTGGTTTTCACCTAATGTTCTTTTTCTGTTCCTGGATCGCGTATGGGAGACCCAGTAATGTTATTTGTTGATTCTCCTCATGCTCCTCTTGGCTGTCATCGTTTATTAGACTTTCCTTGTTTTTGTTTTTTTTTTGTCTTTTTGTCTTTTTC
The DNA here is from genome assembly GCF_000696425.1 of Galeopterus variegatus. NCBI lineage: Eukaryota > Metazoa > Chordata > Mammalia > Dermoptera > Cynocephalidae > Galeopterus > Galeopterus variegatus. The sequence goes on from NW_007744495.1 coordinate 9,361, forward strand.
CGTGTCCGGCAACGGATCGCAACCCTCAGT
>NW_007744495.1:11290-12987 GCF_000696425.1 Galeopterus variegatus
AAGCTTTAGCAGAATGCCCGGGAAAGCTTCACCAGAGTCCTTCTCCACCACGACAATGCCCCTGCTCGTTCCTCTCACCAAACAAGGGCAATTGTGTGCAAATTTCAATGGGCAATCATTAGGCATCAAACTTATACTTTTGCTTTGGCTCCTCCTGACTTCTTTTTGTTTCCTAATCTTAAAAAGTCTTTAAAAGGCATCCATTTTTCTTCAGTTAATAATGTAAGCAAGACAACATTGGCCTGGTTAAATTCCCAGGTGCCCCAGTTCTTTAGGGATGGGCTAACTGTCTGAGATCACCACTTACAAAAGTGTCTTCAACTTGATGGAGCTTATGTTGGGAAATAAAATTTATATTTTTATTTTTATCTTTTAGTTCCATTTTCTCACAAACTTTTTGAAGTCCCCTGGTATTTCCATCTCAGTCTTAGAATCAGCCATTTCTCTATAGAGCCCTGATTTCTCTTATTGATGGCCTGGATTTTATTAGTAGTCTAAATGCTTCTTATATTCAGAATTTTAATAATTTGTTAGATAAGTGTGTTGAAATTAACTTCTCCCANAGAAATCAGCCATTTACAAATGAATAACTCATCTTAAGAAAGGATGAGACGATGTTGAATAAAAAGTTTGCAGCAGGAGCACAACATCCACATCAATTTGGGAAGAAAAAATTAATCTTATTCATGACCTAATTGAGGAGAACCTACAATTAACAGCAGAAACAATAGCCAACACCACAGACACGTCAATTGGTTCAGCTTATCCACGTGTGACTGATAAATTACAGTTGAGCAAACTTTTTGTTCGATGGGTGCCAAAACTGCTGCACCCAGATCAGCTGCAGAGAAGGGCAGAGCTTTCAATGGAAGGTTTATACAAGTGCGATGAAGATCCTGAAGCATTTCTTCAAAGACTTGTAACAGGCGATGAAACTTGGCTTTACCAGTAACATCCTAAAGACAAAGCACAATCACAGCAATGGCTACCAAGAGGTGGAAGTGGTCCAGTCCAAGCAAAAGGAGACCAGTCAGAGCAAAGTCCATGGCAACAGGTTTTGGGGATGCGCAAGGCATTTTGCTTGTTGATTTTCTGGAGGGCCAAAGAATGACAACATCTGCTTGTGATGAGAGTGTTTTGGGAAAGTTAGCCTAAGCTTTAGCCGAATGCCCGGGAAAGCTTCACCAGAGTCCTTCTCCACCACGACAATGCCCCTGCTCGTTCCTCTCATCCAACAAGGGCAATTTTGTGTGAGTTTCAATGGGAAATCATTAGGCATCAAACTTATTCTTTTGCTTCGGTTCCTCCTGACTTCTTTTTGTTTCCTAATCTTAAAAAGTCTTTAAAAGGCATCCATTTTTCTNTTATATTTCATCTTCTGTCATTAAGGCCCTTTGTCTTCACTGAAAAATTTCTCCTGCTGCAGGATTGTGAATATATTATTTTATATTCAATTCTAGAAGCTTTAAATATTTACTTTTCACTTCTAAATGTATCACTCATCTCAAAGTCATCTCCTGAACACAGCAGCCTTGGAAATACTAAACACTAGAGAATCACGTTGTGCCCACCAACAACATGACCTCCCAGAAACCTGCTTTGTATTTTTTATGTAAAAACATTCACTGTAGTTTTGTGCTTGGCTCTGGTGCTTTCTGCCCTTGTCCCCATCTGCTCCCCTGTCCTCCCTTGTCCCT
>NW_007744495.1:15119-15661 GCF_000696425.1 Galeopterus variegatus
TACAGAGCCTCCTTCAGAATCAGGCTTTTTCGAGTGAGCTGTTTCTACTGGAAGCCATAACATTGTAGTGTTGCCTGAAATAAATCTGGGTGTCTTTTTCCTTAGTTATGTTTTCCAAAGAGAGTACTGTGAAAACGCACTGTAGAAGTGCCTTTTGATTAGAACTTGGGGAGGGTATGACGAGGGTGGGAGGGAGACGTCAGCGTGTGGCATTGTCGGGTCAGCGCTAGAGTTCTCGCCTCCCACGCGGGAGACCCGGGTTCGATCCCGGCCCATGCAGGTGTCCGCCCGCTCTCTGGCACTTGTCGCTTTGCTCTTAGGTCAGAACACCTGTTTCCCAGGGTAAGTCAGGGCGCTTCCGGGTTCTGGCCTCCAGAAACAGCCACCATAGTAAAGAGAAGAAAAAGGGGGACTACACCCCTCGGGTTTTTAAGTTTCTCTAAGCAGCGACTGTCCGTCTCTCCAGTGCAAGTACGTCTGGGACGTCCCGCAGTTGTACATACGTGGCCCTAGCACCGCTGTTGCTTTTATTCTTTCTCCTG
>NW_007744495.1:17585-18206 GCF_000696425.1 Galeopterus variegatus
TAGATAATCTACTTCTTCTCGTGTAAATTTTGGTAGAGGATGACTTTCAAGGAATTGGCCCATTTCATCTGACTTACCAAATTTGTGAGCAGTGCATTGTTCATAATATTCCTGTATTATCCTTTAAGTGTCCATGAGATCAGTCATGAGGCCTCTTCTTTCCTTTTTGATACCAGTAATTTGTATCTTCTCTCCTTATTTCTCAATTAGCCAGCGAGAGGTTTATCAATTTTATCAATCATTTCAAAGAACTAGCTTCTGGTGTTGCTCATGTTCTCTATTAATTTCCTGTTTTCTTTCTTTTAAAAAAAATTTCTTTTTTTTGTCTTTTTCGTGACTGGTAAGGGGATCACAACCCTTGATGTGGTGTCGCCCACACTGCACTCAGCCAGTGAGCTCACTGGCCATTCCTATATAGGATTCAAACCCATGGTGGGAGCATTGCTACGCTCCTAGCACTGCACTCTCCCAAGTGCGCCACGGGGCCGACCCTAATTTCCTGTTTTCAACTTCATCGATTTCTGCTCTAAATTTTACATTTCTTTTTCTCTGTTTACTTTGAGTTTAATTTGCTCTTCGTTTTCGAGTTTCCTAAAGTGGAAACTTAGATGATTGATTGTA
>NW_007744495.1:18774-20150 GCF_000696425.1 Galeopterus variegatus
AAGGACTGTTATATTTTCTTGGAGAACTGATCCCTTTATCATTATGTAATGCCAGTCTTTATCCCGGGTGATTTTTCTACCTCTGAAGTCTGCTTTGTTTGAAATTGGTATAGCTACTCCAGTTTTCTTTTGATAAGTATAAGCACGGTAACTCTTCCTCCATCTTCTTACTTCTAATTTTTCTGTATCTTTATATTTAAAGTAGGTTTCTTGTAGACATGTTTTCTACTCAGATAGTCTCTGTCTTTTAATTGGAGTATTTAGACTATTCATACCTTAAGTGATTATTGATATAGCTGAAATAATAGCTACCATATTTATAACAGTTTCTAGTCACTGACCTTCATTGTTTCTTTTTCGACCTTCTCTGGTTTTAATGGAACATTCTGTGATTCCATTTCTCTTCTCTCTTACCATAAAAATTCTATTTCTTTTTAAAGAAACTTAGCAGTTTCCCTGTTGTTTCCAATATACATTTACAACCAATCTAAGTGTTGTTTATATAATGATATAATGCTTCATGGGGACTACAGGTACCTTATAACACTGCATCCCTAGTACCTCCCTGCCATCTCTCACAATGTTGCTGTCATTCACTTAAATGATCCATTTATCTATGAGCTATAATCATCCAATATATTGTTGCTATTGTTCTTATTTTTGATAGAATAACTAAGAATAAGAAAAATAAGAGATTTTATTTTACCTTCTTCCTTCCTCTAACATCCTTCCTTCATGTAGAGATGAGTTTCTTTCTTTCTTTTTTTTTGACCAGTAAGGGGATCGCAACCCTCGGCACGGTGTGGTCTGCACCACGCTCAGCCAGTGAGTGCCTCGGCCATCCCTATATAGGATCCAAACCTGTGGCCTTGGCGCTACCAGCGCCGTAATCTCCCAAGTGAGCCACAGGGCTGGCCCTTAGATATCAGTTTCTGACTTATGTAGTTTCCTTCTTTCTGAAGAATTTCTTTTAACATATCCTGCAAGGCAAACTCACTATTGACAATACTCTTGATTTTTGTTCATCAGAGAAAATCTTTCTTTCTCCCTCATTTTGAAGTACAATTTCAAAGGATACAGAATTCCAGGTTTCTGGGGTGTTTTCTTTCAACCCTAATATTTCTACTCCATTCTTGGTTGCATGGCTTCTGGAGAGACATCCAATGTAATAGTTATCCTTGTTCTACAGGCAAGCTGTTTTCTGGCTCTGACTTCTCTCAAGATGTTCTCTTTGTCTTTGATTTTCTGCAGTTTAAATATTGTATGCTGTGGTGCTTGCATTTATGTGTCAGCTAGCCTGGGCCATCATGCCCAGATATTTGGTCAAACATCATTCTGATGTTTCTGTGAAGGTGTGTTTTGGGAAAATTACAACT
>NW_007744495.1:21692-22123 GCF_000696425.1 Galeopterus variegatus
TTATTTTATTTCATTTTTTACCTCTTGTAATTTTGTATTTTATTTAGACTCCTCTGCTTAGATCTTCCCTTTTTATTTTTATTTATTTATTTTTCTTTAATTTTATTTTGTTGATATACAATGTGGTTGATTATTGTGGCCCATTACTGAAACCTCCCTAAATCCTCCCTCTCCTCCCTCCCACCCAACAATGTCCTTTCTGTTTCCTTGTCATATCAATTTCAAGGAACTGTAGTTGTTATGTCTTCTTCCCCCCCCCGGTTTTGTGTGTGTGTGTGTGTGAATTTATTTCTTTATTTTTAGTTCCCACCATTAAGTGAAAACATGTGGTATTTCTCTTTCTGTGCCTTGACTTGTTTCACTTAATATAATTTTCTCAGGGTCCATCCATGTTGTTGCAAATGGCAGTATTTCATTCGTTTTTATAGCTG
>NW_007744496.1:0-321 GCF_000696425.1 Galeopterus variegatus
ACTAAAGATACCAGAAGGATAAAGACAAGTTTTCAAGATGAACAAGAATTAGGAAAACCTTCCAAACAGACAAAATAGGAAAATCACCAAAGTATGAACAAAAATGGTAGGCTGAGGAACTCAGGAAACTCAGTATCATTATGGCATGAATTTAGAGGGGGACATGACATGGAAGACGGCTAGAAAATTTATACAACTCCGTGGATTTTTTCCCTGCTGGACAGTGGAGAATCGTGAAGATTAAACAGAACACAGGATCGGATTTGCTGTATGTGTTGCTGGTACGTGTGACAGCAAAAGAGGTGGAAGAAGATGAATATG
>NW_007744496.1:2263-2736 GCF_000696425.1 Galeopterus variegatus
AAGAATAATTATGCACATCAGCCAGGTCATTTCAATGGTAAATTTAATTCAAACCTAAGCTACTGAGTCCAAGCTCTTTCTGAATTCCCTCCCAGGATGCCAGAATAGTTGCCATTTATGCAGCACTTACACAGGCCATGCCCCTTAACATCTATTAGCTTATTGAATGATAGTCCTGTAACCACACGCTGTGAACTGAATTGTGTTGTCCACTATCCCCCCAACTACCACCAGCAGCAAATTCATATGCTGAAGCCCTAGCCCCCAATGCGATGGTATTTTGAGATGGGGACTTTGGGAGGTAATTAGGTTTAGATCAAGTCATAATGGTGAAGTTCTCATGATGGGATTAGTGCCCTTATAAGAAGAGACACCAGAGACCTTGCTTACTCTCTCTCAGCTGTGTGAGGACACAGCAAGAAGGCAGCAGTCTGTCAGCCAGGAAGAGAGCCCTCAGTCATGCTGGCACCTCA
>NW_007744496.1:4664-5532 GCF_000696425.1 Galeopterus variegatus
AGTTAACTCAGTAACTAAAAGTAAAAGGAGAACCTGCAGGATCATGGAGGCAGCATCTGCAGGAAGCAGCTCTGAGAAGCCCATGCTGCTGTCTCTCTGCGGGGCCTAATGGGGCTGGTTCTGCAAGGGTTACAGAAATTGCAGACTGGATTCAGCTGCTGATGCAGGAAGGTGAAGAAGCATCGCTAGGGTGATGCTCACAGGAGCAGGAGGTCGACCAGAAGCCAAATACAAGCATGTGCCTTCCTCCTCCTCCTGTCTTACAGCCTCTTTCTAGCATTCCCTTTGGCAGAACCTAACATGGAACCAGCTGACAATACTAATATAAATACAATGCAAAGATGGATATGGCATCAGCCCTCATCTTCAGTCTCAAAAGGAGGATAAACATGTACCCCAGAAAGCACACAGGTATGTGTGATACCAGAAGACTGTACTGATTGGAGGGGAGCCCTGACTTAAAAAGTGATTCTTCTTAAGGGAGCGGACCAGAAAGATTTCGTAGACAACTCATGCACTGAGCCTTTAAAGATGAGCTTTGTTGGCCAGGTAGACATGGTTGCTGAGGGAACATTCCAGAAAGGGGGAGCAACCTGGACAAAGACATAGAAGCAGGAAGGAGTGGAGCACGTTCAGAGATTAGAAAATAATTTGGCCTGGCTGGACTGTGGGGCCTAAGAAATGGAGGGTGTGAGAAGAAGTGAGGTTCACGAGGTTGGCGGGGGCCAGAAGTCTTCATGAATACTTTCCTACGCCAGCTGAATCGTTGGAACACCATCCCAGAAGCAGCGAAGGATCTAAACCAGGGGAGTAACACGAACGGAATTGTGGGTTTCTGAAGGATAACTCCTGATTTATTATGGAGACT
>NW_007744496.1:7249-9193 GCF_000696425.1 Galeopterus variegatus
TTTTAGTCAGCAAAGGGCCACTATCACGATCACAGCATATATTTTCCTTTTTTCACACCTGATGCATTGAATACACATAGAAGTGTACACATAGGAGTAATAGAAGCCAGCACAACAATAGGATTATTCTTTTTAAGGGTTTCCAGAAGCCTTCCTTGGCACTTCATCTTCTTTTTGTTTATTCACATCATCTTCATTTACATATAACATTGCTGCTTAAAAGGAAGAGATGAGGGAATGATTTGTGGCCATGCAGGGGGTCCATGGATGTCCCAGAATCATCAGGGGGCCACCTCTTCTGACTTTTCCTTCTACTTCTCTGACTTCTTCTCACACACATTCTCAACCCCCCAGCCATTCAGCAGTACTCTCTCTGCAAAGCTCAGCTCAAAATCAACTCTTTCTCCCTAACTTCTCAAGCCCATGGAAATCCTCTGAGCTCCTGCAACATTGGGACTGTAAACTCCTTAGCCCTGAGGTGTCAATATTGAGCATGATGTACCATCTTTCTACATGCATATTCAGTCTCTCTAATAGAGTGAAAGTNTATTGAGCATGGTGTACCATCTTTCTACATGCATAATCAGTCTCTCTAATAGAGTGAAAGTCTCAGGAGGGCAGAGACCCTCTCATTTACCTCTTTATGTATTTTGTGCATGTAGGCACAGGCTCTTGATAAATTACTCCCGTGATAGCCTTGACCCATTTTCTCCTGGGCTAAGCCTTATATGTCACCAGATGTTTACTTTGTGGCTAATCTCTGGTCTTTCTGATGTTTACTACAGGCCTTCTTCTAGCTTTAAAGACCTTACCATGTACAGAAGGCATTGAGGAGCCTGCTTCCTTCCTTAATCACCCTGTCCATCTCATTCATTCCTTCCCACAGAGAGCCACTCTTTCTAGTTTGCACCATACTTATCAACTCTCTGTCTTCCAGTAACACAACACTCACACCTTGAGGCAACACATAGCCTTGATAAATGGATACACTACAGCTCTCAGATGGATATGAGCCACCATTGAGAGTTCATGTGCTTAGCCCAGAAAGGAAAAATCTCCCCCCACACAAGGGTAGCTCGAGAATCGGTGTATTCACCTTATGACCTTGTTTATTAGTCAGAATGGTGCCTTGTTCAATTCCTGAGATTTGTTTAGGATCATCAGCAATGGGCTCAAGGGTGTCACACACGGACAACCCCCACACTAGCCTTGCACACAAGTCCCGGATGACGACCAAGGAAAACTCAGTCTTGATCTCTTCAAGGGTGTAATTTCTTCTCTCTTTATCTAGCTAGTACATGAATATTTCTCAAGTAGTTTACACTGGCAGATTTTCTAAACATCTCAACAAGACTGTGTTAGTTTATTATCCCCATTTTGGAAAGGGAGATACAGTTACCAGTATCAGAAAGAGACTCTGTGGGGTCACAATGGTTTATTAGAAGAGTCAGTATCAGACCTGAGTTCTGATACAACATTATCTAATTTCTTTTCCCTTTTAGGTAGTTCCCTGTGCCTTGAAAAATAAGAAGAGAAGTACATTAGCTTCCCCCTCTTGTGAGCTGCTGGCTGTCAGGAATAGAAATGATTTGAAAGAGCAGCCAAGAAAATGTGAGAAAACCCGTTTACTGATTTCTGTTCCTACCTCGACAGGTGCTTTATCTCTGGTCACAGAGAGTGATTGGGAAAAAATATACCTCGGACAATTTTTTCCTTCAGCGACTTCTTACCTCTCATGGATACAATTGCCCCACGACCACCACTAACACTCTGCTAACACAACCATGTGAGTATCTTAATTTTGCTTCTAGTTTTGGTGTTTTAGCAAAAATATGTGTTGGGTGAAATGAGATTTTTTTCCCTTATATTTTAGTTGAGCATCTCCTATGTGCCAGGTATTGTGGTAGAAGATTATTTTCTTTTTTTTTTTTTTCCTTTTTGTCT
>NW_007744496.1:9614-11703 GCF_000696425.1 Galeopterus variegatus
CTGTGGCTAGGCAGTGGGCTGTGCTGGTCAGCTTAAGTAAACAAGAGCCCATCCCTGGAGCTGCGGGTGACATCAGCTTCTCTTGAGGTATATAACATGAGCCATAAGGGGATGCTGAGTACCTGAACAATAATGTGGGACACAATTTGAAAGAAATAGGGAACCAAGGTAAAAAAAAAAAATAAGTCTAGGTAGGCAGCTAGCAAACCAAATTTCTCTAGTATCCGTCCCTTTGTCATATCCTATCACCCCAGGCTTGGCGTCATCACAGCGTGCCTGGGTTACTTGGGAATTTCCCAGCTGAATTCACAGACGTCTGTTCTCCACTTGGTCTGTATTCATTTATTTAGGGATTGCTCACGCTTCTCTTTGATACTGTTACCTACTTTTCATCTTTAATTCCTTTTCTTTGACATGTCCTAGGATTCTGTTTATGTCCTTTGCAATACAAATTAGACCGTCTCTAATTGAGGCAGGATTATTCCTCAATCTCTTTTTTTTTTCAGCAAGCTTTCCCCAGCCACCTGCTAATTCCACCTTCCCTACAGTTCTCCCAAAACACATGCTTTCAACCCTGCTCATCCATCAAGATGAAATGCAGAGAATGAAGTCACATGCTAGAGCACAGACAAACGGCACCAACAGTAGATGCTCCATATTTTAAAGATGAATGCAAACTGACTTGTGTTTACACTTGAAAAATGGCTGTGGTATGTTTCTCTTCCAATTTATCACCTTTGCATCTAAAATATAACCAGCAAAAAAAATTTTTTTTAAATAATAAGTAAATAAATAAAATAAAGTTTGACTAGCACTAGCTCAAAACTTCCTTTCAACAAGTAAGCAAATCAGTGAGGACCCAGATGCCTGAATCCTGAATTCAGGGGCTTGAATGAGAACCACAAATCTCACAGTGGAACCTAGTCACATAAGAATCTAAGGCAGCTTGGGGTATGTAGATTATCTTGGTATTCAGCTAGCCCTCAGGAGCTGAGATGCTTATCTGATTCTCAAGAGCACAAGTTTCCCTCTCAAGATTTTAGAATCCTCCAGGACTCTATAATCAGATGTGAAAATCTCTTTGGGAATTGTGGAATAGATTTTGGACATTTTTCAAAACCTATCGTTATTATTATCTAGAACATGCTCTGTGTAGGTATTCTCCTGGTTTGGGGTCACTTCAGTCAATGAATTTTTCCTATAGACTTTTTCCCACCATTCCAAAGCACCCACCATTCCAAAGCAGCTCACTGAAAAGTCTATTTTAGTGACATAGTTAGAAATGACAGGAATCAGGAAGCGCAACAGAAAGAACAGATGGTTACTTTTTGAGAAACAAACGCTTTAAATTTTTCACCTAGTCAAAGCATTAACCAACAGAGACTTGTTCAACCCCTGGAAGTTATTGAGGTCCCTGTCAGGTGGTTCTTTGCTAACATTGATATGAAAGATTTGGGTTCATTGTAAAAAAAAAAAATCTTTAAAAAGTCAGGAAGACAATGTTGTCAAACAGAGGCTTGGATGCATACATGGATGAATGGATGGATGGATGGAAATGCAAATAAACTAAAATATTAATGGTAGAATCTAGGTTGTGTGTATGGTGTTTGCTGTTTAATTCTTTCAATTTTTGTATATTTTTGAAATTTTTCAAAATTAAATTGTTGAGGAGAAAAGAAGGGTCTTGAACAACAAAGAGACGGAGCAGATGAGGGAGAGGTAGGACACAGATACGCCCTTTGCAGAAGCCTGTAGACAATGGGAGAGAATCTACATAAGCACAGGCATTATGGGGTGGGGGTTGGCAGCTCTGCTGGGCAGAACAAGAAGTAGCCATCAGCTAGCTCCTGTGAGAGACTGTCAGAAGGCAGACAATGGATACAGCTGGTGGAGCATAAATTCCTTCTACCACCATTCCTCCCACTACAATCAAAATCCTATTCCCTTAACACTCAGGCAGGAGGGAAGAGAAAGCCCTGAGCCCTGTGCCATCACCTAGAGTATCTCCACTTTTCGCAGCAAGCATGTAAGTAGGCTTTATATCGTGTGTACTTGTCTGTGTGTTGCCTTCATAGCACCCCTGACTCCT
>NW_007744496.1:13269-14704 GCF_000696425.1 Galeopterus variegatus
CTCTAATCTCCTGCCTTGAATTGACTAACCCTAACCCAAAGCCAGAAGACAATTTAGCTGGGGAGGCGGTCCATACAGGTCAATTGCTAAGGACACAGAGCCAGGTGGAGAAAGGTTGACATTCGACCTGGAGACATGCTTTGCCTCAGCATCCTTTTATCTGGGTGAGAAACGTGGGTCCTCAACACAGAGGACCCATAAAGTCCTACCAGCTGCCATTTCATTGTAGGTGATATGAATTCAGACATACTCCCATCTAAACCTAAAGTGTGAGCCACTGCCAATGCCTTTTATATAAGGCAGCAGAGAGACAAGGTAGAAAAAGAAATGATTTACATAAAACATAGCTTCACAGTCCTATCGCTGAGGCTGATCATGAGAACTCAGTTGTTAAGCATAGCTTCCTTCATCTACCGGAGATCCAATGGCCTACACCCCTCTGCTGGATTGGGCTCCTTATTTGCAAGGAAGTTAAGACAATTTGGGAGTTCAGTTCTTAGTCTTGTCTGTNACACCATGCCCTGCCCTACCTGGTGAAAGTTGTACACAGGTAACATGAGCAAGACCAGGTAGGCACTCTTTCCACGGAACGTTAATCTTGAGCACTGTCAGCTGTGGATGGGAAACTGCTGGAGCTGACAACATGAAGGCCTTGAAGAATGAATTCATTAGTTGTTGCTACCTGGGTCCTTTAGAACTCTCTGGATTCCTGTAATCTTAATTAGGCAGTGTTGTTTCTGTTTCCAGCAAACAAGGAACTGTAACTGGCAGAAGCAATGTAGCTCCCATCTTAGAAATAAGAAACCTAACCTCAGAGGAATTGTGTCTTGCCTCATGTCACCATTGGATATTTGTACCTGAGTCTCTGACTTCAAAACCCATCTTCTCTACACTTACTCCACTCTGCTTCCTTAAATTCTACAGACTGGCTTCAAATCCTCTTTCAGGCACTTACTAGCTGGGTAAGTTTGGATGAGCTATGAGCCAATTTCAAAATTTCAATTTTCCGGTCTGTAAAATGGAGTAACAATAGTCATGCATCTCACAGAGATGTGGTGGGAATAAAATAAGCTAATTTATGTACGGCGTTTGGGGGCAGTGACTGGCACATAACAGGTGCTCAGTAAATGTTAGTTGCGGTGATGATGATATCAGTCAGGGTTTTGGCAAGAAAAAAGGGGTGTTTGAGGAGAGTTTAATGAAGGGACTATTTAGAAAAGTGAGGGCAGGGTGGAGAAAAACAAGGGATGAGAGAAGAAACCCAGGGCTAGAAATAACAGCTGCAGACAAGGGCTGCCCGACAAGAGCTGGAATCTCCAGCTGTGTTTCTAAAATAGTGGTTGGGACAGACTCAGTGAGGTGGGAGCCTAACAAATAAATACCCTGATGTTTCCCTCTCAACTCACCCTCTAATCTCCTGCCTTGAATTGACTAA
>NW_007744496.1:16120-16519 GCF_000696425.1 Galeopterus variegatus
CCCCACTCATATCCAACACGTGCCCAAGAAGATAAGCGACTCTTTTACAGCTGCCATAGAGATTTACTAATTGTCTCCTTGTGCGCTGACTGGAACTTCAAAGCTTTTAATTTATACTTTTATCTGTGTACATTATTTAGGACTGACAGAAACAGCCAGCTCATACCCCAATCTTGATAGTTACCATGTCTCCGTAGCAACCAAAGACCATAGCTAATTGATCTTTCAACACCTTGCCTTCCACCTGCACTGCATCCCAATCTCTGTTACCAGTAATAATTTGAATAGTATATCATGGATTATCTGCATCCCATTTTCCCTTGTCGAGAAGGCTCTATGTTCTTGTCAGATATGTTAGCAACCTCTGTCAGTTTACTGTTGCCACTCTAACAAATTGCC
>NW_007744497.1:0-227 GCF_000696425.1 Galeopterus variegatus
GGAGATTCTCTAGGGACTTTTTTTTAGTAGAAGTACCAGCTCACAAGAGCCAGTAGTTAAAAAGTCAGGAGTTACACGAGCTAGTTGTTAAAACATTGGTAGCTTGACATCCACCATGGTTGGAGTAATTACACGATGGAAATTGGTAAACAGTGGAAATTAGGGATCTTTCTTTGAAAGTTGGTTTACCTGTACACTGCTAAATAAAACATACATACAGAAAGGTG
>NW_007744497.1:2349-2825 GCF_000696425.1 Galeopterus variegatus
GGCCAGAGGAAGCAAGAGAGAGAGGGGGGAGGTGTCAGGGTCTTTTAAACAACCAGCTCTCTCAGGAACTAATAGAGAAAGAACTTATTCAATACCACCACCCCCAAGGGAGAGCATTAATCCACTCATGCGAGATCCACCCCCATGACTCAAGATCTCCCAGTGCTGCCACATTGGGGATCAGATTTCCATATGAATTTCGGGTGGGGGGAGATAACACATCCAAACTCTATTATCTACCAAGTGTAAAATCCAATTATCTAAAACAACATGGCTATCAAATTCCCGGACAGTATGTAATTTATAACTGAATTTGTATATTCAGAAACCTGTGGAGAGTTCTTTAAATTCTTTTAAAATATAAATTATACTAAGAATTAAATAAAAACACTGAACTAAGTAGTATAACCACACAGGCTGAAGTTCACTGTCTGCTTTAACAAATGTTTACCCATCATTTTGATATCAATTTTTGC
>NW_007744497.1:4509-6307 GCF_000696425.1 Galeopterus variegatus
AGATACAGGTCAGCTCTGGCAGAGGAGCTCTGGGCTTTGACTGACCAGGCCCTGCGCCCATGGCTGCCCACAAGGAAGGTGGCTGAGGAGTGACGCCCCTCCCAGAGGACCCTAGGGCCACTGCCCTTCTCAGGATACTGGATGTTGGTGAACAGAAGGCCTGTGATGAGGGCTGGTTTGGCTCTAAAGACAGCTAAAGGCTGCAAAGCAATCTGATGGGAAGGGGAAAATAAAGGGCTTGTCCCCAAATACCCCATAATATTTTTTGGAATCCTTGTTCCATGAACCACTTGCTAATGTGATGTTGGCATTCAGTTAAGATAATCAGGATTTATTGTGGCTAAGAAATATCTGTCTTTTTCTAGGCTACTAGTTTTTCTTGTTCTACCTCCTGCAATGGCATTATGTTAATAGATTTCCTGATCATAAACCATTCTTGCATTCCTGGAATAAGCTCTACTACTTATGACATATTATTTTTAATACACTGCTACCCTGATGCTGGTTTCCCAGATGCACTTGTAAATTCTGGGAGCTGAGGGAACTTCTATGGATCACGGGACAAAATCCCTTCCCCATTAATGTGTACCAGAATGGGAACAAACAGGGACCTGCCTTTTGTAGGCTCTAGGACCAGGCAGCATGGTTAACAGAGATGGGAACCATAATTGCCCCTACTGCCAGAAAAGCATAAATGCACTGGCAGAAGTATGCCCATAGAATGTGACATTTAGAGAGGTCAGATGGCACTGGAATCCTTCATGGGTGTTTAGCAAAGAGATCTTTAGGGAGGCCAGGAATATGGGAAAGTTGACAGTGAGAGTTTGAGAAATTTCTAGAATCTTTTTGCAGGATAGATTTGTCAGAGCGTGGAGAAAGGGAGGATGGGGGTTAGAAATGGTTTTGTCTGTAATTGTGTTTGCCAAACCATATCGCACCTCAGATGGCCTCTCATTTAGCCCAGTGCCCATCTGTACAGCCTCAGAGTAAGGGAGGGAACCAGAGCTCCCCAGGAGNGGAGTCAGAACCAAGTTCAAATACTGTCTCCCCACCCCCAACCCCAAAATGACTTTGTGACCTTGAGCAAGTCACTTCAACTGCCTGAGCTTCAGTACCCTCATCTACTAAGTTGGATTACTATCACCTAACTCACACAGTTGCTAAAATTCGTCCATTTTGTTTATCTTTTCAAAGAAACAGCTATTGGTTTCATTGATGTTATCTGTTGTTTTCTGTTTTCTAGTTCATTAATTTCTGCTCTCCTCTTATTATTCCTTCCTCTACTTACTTTTGGTTTAGTTTGTTCTTCGTTTTCAACACAGTATCCTAATATGAAAGCTTAGGTTTTTTATTTTGAGACTTTTCTTCTTTTTGGATGTAAAAGCTATAAATTTCTCTCTAATTTAGCTGTATCCCATAAATTTTGATATGTTGTGTTTATTCAGTTTAAATTTTATTTTTATTTTCATTGCAATTTCTTCTTTGACCCATGGGTTACTTAGAAGCATGTGGTTTAATTTCTAAATATTTCGAGTTTTCCCAGATACCTTTCTGTTTTAGATCTCTAATTTAATTCTGTTGTGGTCAGAGAACATATTTTGTATGATTTAAATCTTTTAAATTTATTGAGACATGTTTTATGGATCATATAGAGTCTATTCTGGAGACTTCAGAATAATACTAACTCAAATCCAATAAAATATGGAAATTTTGCTCCAATGTATCTTATTTTCCTCCCCCGCTCACTTTTGTGCTTATGTTATCATGTATATTACATCTGTATATGTTTTAAACAAAA
>NW_007744497.1:7555-9216 GCF_000696425.1 Galeopterus variegatus
TATGTAGCTCAGTGTTCTGTCAAAGAATGGTCAGAGGCTGTAATCAAACATCTCCAGAGAGTAAGGCTTACGCTCTCTGCTGTTGGGTCTGTGTGTGCAGCCTGGGACTGCATTGAAACTTCAGTCCATTTTCAAGTGTGCCCCAGATTTCACTTCCCTCTAAGCATCTCTCACCTCTTCTGCACAAAATGCAGGCTACATTAGCCAGGGATGTGTTGGTGACGTGGGCCTCTCTTGGATTGTGCTGCACATGCACACAGCCTGCACTCAAACTAGGATGTGTGGAGAACTTACCCATCCCCCAAAGCTGGTACACCACCCAAAACTCCCTGTTAAATTTCTAACTAGACTGCTAATCCATTTCTTGCCACAAACAGGACCACAACTTCAGGCTGGTGCAGCAGCTGGCCCTCCTTGTTTATGTACCACCAAGATTGCCACTTTAACAACACTCTAAATCAACTCGTTCTCTGCAGTGGTAGCATGGCAGCTGCTGGGTTTCACAGCATGTCCCACTATAGCTGACAGTTGGTGGGGAAGAGGATGGGAGAAGTCCCAGGCAAGAACACCCCAGACTTGTACTGTTTTTACCTGAAGTTCAGTCATTTTCATAAATGCTATTTAGTTCATGGTATGCCTTTGGCCAATTTCCAGAGAACTGAAATGACAGTCTGACAGATTCGTTCAGCTTTATATGTGGTTGCACTTATGGAGTGCTTATGTTATTCATGCAAACTATCTCACTTAATCCTCACACAAACACCCTGAGACATCATTACCCTGTTTAAGAGATGAGGGAATTAAGGTACATAGTTGTTAAATGACCTGGCCAATGTCACTGACCCAGACTCTTAAATGCTGCATTTACCACCTCCAGAGATATCCTCTCCCTAAAGCTTTTTTGAGCAAAGCAGAAAACACCACCAAATCAGGATGATTATTCACAGCTACAACATCAAGTAATGTAATGGTGACCTGCGTAGACACTCAGTCATGTTCATTCCCCCAAATCTGACTCACAGAGGGAATCCCTGCATTGACTGTAATGGGTGATGCTAACTGACACTAGAGAGCTAAGGAAGGGCTGTTTTCCTTTCCTGTTCAAGTCAAGCTGCAGAAGTGTCTCTGAGCTTCCTGGAGGCCAAAGTTACAAGGCAAAGAGGGTTAGTTACATGATTGTCATTATCTGTAAAGAGAAAGGAGCTCATTGGGATAGGCAAGCCTTTCGTGGTCCTCAATTCTTGCAGCAATTTCTCACATGGAGCCTTACGGAGGGGATACTGAGAGGTGTAATGGACAGTATGTGCAGCAACACACTTGAGATAAAGCTGCTTCTTCAGTCCCCTCAATGTGGGCTCTGAGGAATAAGGCCAAAGCAACACTAAAGGAAGACAGTTCTTGGGAAGGAAGCTTAGCTACTGTAGCCCAAGGACACAGATCTAGGCTGGTCCAGCTTTTTCTGAGGACTAAAAGCTTTACACACAGAACTGTGTATGGATGGAATGGCCATCAGACAATCCTCCATAAATATTCTCTCTCCCCTGGGTGGGATACTCATGATAATTTGCAGCAGGAATTTAACATTTATATGTCAATTATTCATAAACTTTCTGGAAAGTCAATGTTATAGTAAATGGCCATTTTTCTGAACCATGATTTTG
>NW_007744497.1:10189-15207 GCF_000696425.1 Galeopterus variegatus
GACAATCCTCCATAAATATTCTCTCTCCCCTGGGTGGGATACTCATGATAATTTGCAGCAGGAATTTAATATTTATATGTCAATTATTCATAAACTTTCTGGAAAGTCAATGTTATAGTAAATGGCCATTTTTCTGAACCATGATTTTGAGTCTGCTAATGCAAGCTGGGCTGTGGAGCTCACCTCCTAGCTGCTGGGTGGGCCAAGCCGGCCCCCCAGCATCTGCTTCTCAACCTAATCAGGCATACACAGTGACTCTACTGGTGTTATAAAATCCTGAGTTCTTTGTGGAAAATGGTCCAAGAGCCAACCCTAGGTGGCAATGGAAGAGAAGAGAACATGAGGAGGTCAAGGCCAGTGATGATTCTAGCAGGAAAATGGGAATTAGGTTCAAGCAAAATGTCTAATTCTACCCTGGCTCCATTCAGCAATGTCAGACTGTTCACTATTTCCTCTGCAGAAATAAGGAAAATGGGTTTGTGACACAACTTTGGCAAGCTGTCCAGCCAATAAATAAACCATACTTAAAGCCAGATATTCACTTTAGTGAATAGTGACAAGCAGGTAAACTTATGGAATTTGGATACGTGTGAGTTAATTTTAGTGAGTTTAAAGTGGCAGAATGTATCTTAGTGGAGTAAACCACTTTCATCTCATATATTTAGAATCATTAAGGGCCTGTGGGTGTGTCACATATTTTTTAGTTATATTTTGACACAGTGATTGAAAACCTTCTACTTGGCAGTGGAGCACTCTTCTATTCACTCTGACGTGTAAAACAGATGGAAGCGGAGATGCTCTGCTGAAGTAGGAGCAGGGAGCTGCATGATGCCCCAGCACTGCCCTATTCAACCTTCGGCACCTGTGTGGGAATGCTTGCTTTCCACAGTTTGAGAGGTTCATTTTAATCTGATTCATATCTGTGTTTCCAGTGTGTAGCATGAGTCCAGGCATGGAGTAAGGACGTGGTGAGTATTGGTGAGCGGATGGATGGATGGATGGATGGATGGGTCGATGATGGATGGATGGCTGGATGATGGATGGATGGATGGATGGATGGATGGATTGGTGGGGGGATGGGTGGATAATAGATGGATGGATGGGTGGATGAATGATAGATGGATTATGGATGGCTGGTGGATGGCTGATGGATGGATGGCTGATGGATGGATGGGTGGATGATAGATGAATGATTGATGGCTGATGGACGGATGGATGGATAATTGATGGATGGACTGATAAGCGATGGGTGGATGATGGATGGATATATCGATGGATTTATGGATGCATGCATGGATGATAGATGGATGAAGGATGGGTGGGTGAATGGATGGATGATGGATGGATGGATGGATGGATGGGTGGATGGCTGATGGATGGATGGATGGGTGGATGGCTGATGGATGGATGGATGGGTGGATGGCTGATGGATGGATGTATGGATAATGGATGAATAGCCTGATGAGAGATGGGTGGATGTGTGGATGGTGGACGGATAGATCGATGGATGGATGCATGCATGGATGATGGATGGATGAAGGATGGCTGGTTGGATGGATGGATGGATGATGGATGGATGATGGATGGATAGATGGTTGGATGAGTAGGTGCATGACTGAGTGAATGCTGAGTAGATGGCCTTGATAGATAAATGCCTGGGAAGGGAGATGATTTGTTGGTTGAATGAACTGATGGAGGATTGATGAATAGATGGATGACTCCATATTCCATCCTTCCTTTCCATCATAATCTACCCCACTCCTAATGCTACAAATTATCATGTGAAAATATTAGGAACTTGGCATTACATTAGATGACTTCTTGTAGAGATGCATCACCATTGTTAGAAGAATCCTGAACACAAAGGAGCCTTTTCCTCATCCCCATAATCCCAACATTCAGCTGCCATCAAGGGGACATCCCACAGCCTCCCTCCAGGAGAACCCCTCTTTCCTGAGCTCTGCTGTCACCTCAGCCCGCTCTGTTCCTTTCCATGCTTCTCCCTATCTCCCCTGATCTTATTCTGCTAGTTCATCCTTCAAGACCCAGCCCTTATATGTTCTTCTCTCTGAGATGTCCCTGACCTGCCCCCAGCCCTGTGAGATACCTCCATCAGTCTCCTGGTGACCAGAGGATGGATGTTAGCCAGTGAGCTGAGAAGTCACCCTAAAAGGCAGGAATGGAGACTCAGAAGTGCCCAAGCCAATGAGCCCTGCCCTCACCTCCCCTGCCCCAGCCCCTCTCCAAGTCCCTGCTGGGAAGATGATGCCTGAGTCACGTTCCCTACATTCCCTCCACTGACTCCGTGGCCTTGCCCTGTCGGTTTCAGCAGTGGGGGAAGAGTGCACTACCAAGGCCAGACTTGCCAGGGAATGGACCTGTGACAAATGTCTTCAGAATTTTTGTGACAGGGAGCTACGGTCAGACCTGAGTCCTTGACCCTCCTTCTCCCTCTACCAGCATCTCTGAGAGAGTGGGCAGGACTGGTGGGCTAAAGGTGTTGAGTCAGCACTCCTGAGTCTCTGGGCCTCCCCTTTGTCACTGCTGCTCAGGTAGCTGCAGGCTGAAAGATCACTTCACTGTACCCAGACAGAGCGACTGTGGAGTTGTCTACACACTACATTCAGCGAGGACTTGGGTGTGCCTCACTTTCCCTGCCCTGTATGTTTCTCAGGATCCTCAGACTGGAGCCAGTCCTGACCCCAGCCCCCTGACACAGGCCTGGATCTCATTGTTTTGCCTCGTAGTTCCCACTTCCCACAAAACCATTCACACACCCTGAAGGAAGACCAGTTCAAGAATAAGTGCCTCTTCACACAGATAGCCAGCATTTTGTGACAGGGACCTTCACTCAGACCTGAGTCCTTGACCCTACTTCTCCCTCTACCAGCATCTCCGAGAGAGTGGACAGGACTGGTGGGCAAAAGGTGTTGAGTCAGCACTCCTGAGTCTAGGAGCCTTCCCTTTGTCACTGCTGCTCAGGTAGCTGCAGGCTGAAAGATCACTTCACTGTACCCAGACAGAGCGACTGTGGAGTTGTCTACACACTACATTCAGCGAGGACTTGGGTGTGCCTCACTTTCCCTGCCCTGTATGTTTCTCAGGATCCTCAGACTGGAGCCAGTCCTGACCCCAGCCCCCTGACACAGGCCTGGATCTCATTGTTTTCCCTCATAATTCCCACCTCCCTCAGACCCATTCAGCCACCCTGAAGAAAGACCAGTTCAAGAATAAGTGCCTCTTCAGACAGATAGCCAGCAGGTCTAGAGAGGGCAAGGGACGTGCCCAAGGTCACACAGTGAGTGAGTGTAGAACCAGGAATTGAACCCAGTTCTCCTGCCCCCACACCCCCTTTCCATCGTGCTCTCTTCCCCTCTTCTGTGCCACTGTTTGATGAATTATCAGACAGTCCTGGATTCAAATCCCAGATCTGCCACACAACTAGGTAAGCAATCTGAACAT
This sequence comes from Galeopterus variegatus, assembly GCF_000696425.1. Lineage (NCBI taxonomy): Eukaryota > Metazoa > Chordata > Mammalia > Dermoptera > Cynocephalidae > Galeopterus > Galeopterus variegatus. The sequence continues at coordinate 13,652 of NW_007744497.1, forward strand.
GCAGCTTCAGGTCACCAAGACTCAGTCCTCATCTGTAACTGGGAGTGACAATGGCATCACACAGAGAGGAAGCAAGCCCAAGACCTGGCTCCATAACCAGGTTTGGGTTGTATAGGACCTTCTGACTCCAGGCAGTTCCCAGTCCCAGAGGCACCAGAGCTGGCGTCTGCCTGGCATGGTAGTGGCCCCTGGACCCAGGCACCACCCCAGCCCTATGGGAGTCTTTGGAACCCCATGTACAGATTGTAACTAACACCAGGGTTTTCTCTGAAGCCTGCTCAGAAGATAAGAAATCGGAAGGGTCAAGGACCTCTGCAGTGTTATTCTGTGGTATCGAGCATGTTCATCTGAACGCCGCTCTGTGCTTGGCTCTACATATTGCAAGGACTGTGGCTCAGCCTCCTCTTCCTCTCCCGGTCCACGCTCCTGTGAGTCCTCACAGCTGCCTCTTCACAGATCTCCTGCCTCCCACCCTGCCCATCGGTCCTCCCTTCTGTAGCCATAGGGTTCTCCTCTAACACTCTGACCTTGCCCCTCTTTGCCCTTGTCCCTTTGTTCTTGGAATCAAGGACAGTCTCTTCGTTTAACCTTCAAGATCCCTCATGGTCTGGCCGCTGACAGCCCCCCCACCCAACCTCAGCCCTGACCAGTCTCCTCTACAGCCTCCACCTCTCCTGGAATTCCTCAAATGCACCGAGCCCTCATGGGGGTGTCCTAAGTTTCTTCTATAGTGGAATTTTCCAGACTGACTTATCATTAATCTTTAGCCCACCCTAGACTTAGATTCCTTAATCAAGACCTGACTTACTGTCCTGGATGGAAGCACCTATTCTGTTCTGACAGTCTGCCAATGCTTATTTGCAAACATCTGTGAATCCCGTGGTTGGGCTGGAGTTGGGGGTGGGGTTTGGGTGAGTGATGAACGGGAGGACAGGCCAATGAGTGAGTGAGAATGACTGAGAGCAGCGCATGTGCCCACCCTTAGGAGGCATTACATATCACTGACTTCCCCTTGTGCAATCCAAATGACTCCTGAGCTTCCTCTTTGTGCTGGCCCTGCGCAAGTTACAGGGAAGAGGAGATGAAAAGACAGAGAGAACCCACCCTCTGGGGGCTCTCAGTCCATATGGAACCAGAGCAGTTGAGAATGCAGGTTCAAGAATTGTTAAGAAGAGACTGGATCTAAGTCCTGGTCTGCCACTTTGACTAGTGCTGTGCCTCGGCTTCACTATGTGTAGAATGGAGGGAAAGACCATAGCTGCCTGTCAGGGTTGTGATGGAGATTAGATGAGATGACCACACATGTGAAGAGTTTAGAGCCTGGATGATGCATAGTGAATGCTGAGTCAGTGAGAGCTACCATATTGTCAGTGTTCCTCTATGGCAAAGTCACTCGAGGGTCCCTGCTCTACAACAAAGTACACCTGTAGAACAGATGTGGAGAAAGACTATACACAGAATGCCCTCGCCCAGCCCTGAGTTGTTTGCTCTTTCCCATATGACTGCCTGCCCATCTCATCCCGAGACACATGGGCTCCTATCTCTGGGATCCTGGA
>NW_007744497.1:16098-16519 GCF_000696425.1 Galeopterus variegatus
ACTATTTCATGGAAATAATTACATTTACAATGCTATGTGACCATCGACTCTATTTCCAAAACTTTTTTGTCATCCTAAACATAAACTCTATACCCACTAAGCACTATCTTCCCGTTATTCTTTTCCCTCAGTTTCTGGTAGCTTCTTTTCTCCTTCTGTCTCTGATTTTTTTTTCTTTTTGTTTTTTCTTAATTGACCCATGATAATTGTGTATATTGGAAGAGGAACATTTTATTTTCACAAGATTTCAAACATATGAACTCCTCATGCCTGGGACCACAGAATAGCATCTAGGCTAAGAGCACAGGACTTCAGCTTCACACTGACCCAGGTCCCTCTCCATAGGGCTATGTGAGCTTGGAGAAGTTACTTAACCTCTCTGAGACTGTTTCCTAACCTGTGAACTGTGGATCTCATCACA
>NW_007744498.1:0-8069 GCF_000696425.1 Galeopterus variegatus
ATGGAAGGAGTCACATAATTGCTTGCAATTTTTTTCATTTTTTCCTATTCTTTTATCTTTTTGGTCTTCTGATTGGGTAATTTCATATGTTCTGTCTTTGAGCTCACCAATTCTTTCCTCTGTTTGATTAAGTCTGCTGTTGGAACTTTCTTTTGAGCTTTGTAGTTCACATAACTTATTCTTTATTTCTAGAATTTCTATTCAGTTTTTTAAATTGAGTCTGTTCTTTTGTCAACATTTATCTTCTGCTCTTAAATTGTTTGCCAGATATCATTTAATTTTCTATCTGTATTTTCTTGTGAGTCCGTGAACATCCTTAGGAAGTGATTCTGAATTCTCTATCAGACATTTTATAAATCTACTGTTTTCTGGGCCCATTTCTGGCACTTTGTTGGTTTCCTTTGGTGGTGTCATGTTTCTCTGTTCTTGCATGATCTTTGTGTCTTTACGCTGATTCCTGGGCATTTGAGGAAATGGCTTCCGCTTCTAGGTTTTACAAGTGTTCTTTGGTGGTGTTAGACCTTTCCTGCTCAGTGTCAGAAATTTGTCTCTGATCTGTGTGTGTGGTTTTTTTTTTTTTTCCTGTTCTGTGGTGGATTAATAGCAAGTGCCACTACTTAAAAACTTGACTAGAACTAATTTGCTGTCCTGTGGTAAATTCCTGGATTGCGGGAAACTTCCTGTGGGGATCAGAACTTGAACTCTGTGCCTGAGCTAAATTGGTGCCTTACTGCTGTTTCTCAGACTGGGAAATCTTTTTGTATGAACCATATTTTAACTGTTGGCCTTTTAGTCACTTCCAGGTCATGTGGAGTCACCATAAATGCAAGTGGACTGTGTGGAAATTTGGGCCTGGGACTGAGTCTTTCCCACAAACTGTGCCCCCTGAAGTTCTATTGCACTGACTGGTCTCCACTGTGTGGTTCCCAGGCCGATCAGAAGGTAGATCAGTTGCCTCTGCTGCTCCCTGTTGTGGATCGGCCTCCCTACCCCTCAGCACTGCAAGTGTTTTTTGTGGAGAAGGTCCCACACAAATCCCCTGACAAAGACTCACTGACCTCTGGTGATTCTTTCCTCCCATTGCCTGTGGCCTCTCCCTCCTCTGCAGACACTGGGGAAGCTTGTGAGCAGATTTGCTGGCCTGTGAAAAGGGGTGGTGCATGCTGAAGTGATTTTTTTTTTTTGTCAACAATCATCACAGTGCCCTTCACCCCTTCAGGCTCCAAGCTGCTTCTTGCAAAAAGCTGCTATGGCTTTGCTGTCTTTAGGTAGCTTCTCTGCAAGTGGCTGGGCCTTGGTCTCATCAGGGTAATCCCTCCTTCCACTTACCATGACTTTCCATGACTTCACGAACTGGTAGATCAATCCTCCTCTTCCCCCAAGTTCCAGTGATTACAGGATAGCAGATTTTGTGTTTTCATAGTTATAAGTTGAACTGTTGTGGGGGGAGGAGAGATGCCAGGATGGTCTACTCTGCCATCTTGGTGACATCCGTGTCCCCGTCTCTTTTTATACTGTAATATTGAGGTATGATAGGTATACTTCACATATCATAAAATTCACCCACTTAAAGTGTGCAAGTTAGTGTATTCACAGAGTTCTGAAACCATTACCACAATCTAATTTTAGAACATTTCCATCAAAAGAAAATCCATACCCATTCACAGTCACCCGCATTCCTTTCCATCCCCTCATCCCTAGGCAATCACTAATCTACTTTCTGTCTCTTTACATCTGCCAATTCTGAAGATTTCATTAAATTGGAATTGTACAATATGTGGTCCTTTGTGACTGGCTTTTAACTTAGGATGATGTTTCTAAGTTGTATCCATGTTGTAGCATGTGTCAGTACTTCATTCCATTTTATGGCCAAATAATATTCAACTGTGTAAATATATCAAGCCCCTTCCTTTTGATTCATCAGTGCTCTGTCTGACTCCCCAGATCTCTGACCTACTTTCAGTATATTCCCTTTGGGAAGGATGCATGTCTTTCTGGGGGAGATTTAATGTTTCACCAGAGCTAGTCACAACTGCCTCATCATCTTTTATGATAATTTTAATATCTGAAGGTTTTTGCATGTCTTTTTATATGGCCTGTTTTCTTCTCTGCTGTTTCTCAGTTATGGGGGCNGCTTCTAGGTTTTACAAGTGTTCTTTGGTGGTGTTAGACCTTTCCTGCTCAGTGTCAGAAAGTTGTCTCTGATCTGTGTGTGTGGGTTTTTTTTTTTCTTGTTCTGTGGTGGATTAATAGCAAGTGCTACTACTTAAAAACTTGACTAGAACTAATTTGCTGTCCTGTGGTAAATTCCTGGATTGGGGGAAACTTCCTGTGGGGATCAGAACTTGAACTCTGTGCCTGAGCTAAATTGGTGCCTTACTGCTGTTTCTCAGACTGGGAAATCTTTTTGTATGAACCATATTTTAACTGTTGGCCTTTTAGTCACTTCCAGGTCATGTGGAGTCACCATAAATGCAAGTGGACTGTGTGGAAATTTGGGCCTGGGACTGAGTCTTTCCCACAAACTGTGCCCCCTGAAGTTCTATTGCACTGACTGGTCTCCACTGTGTGGTTCCCAGGCCGATCAGAAGGTAGATCAGTTGCCTCTGCTGCTCCCTGTTGTGGATCGGCCTCCCTACCCCTCAGCACTGCAAGTGTTTTTTGTGGAGAAGGTCCCACACAAATCCCCTGACAAAGACTCACTGACCTCTGGTGATTCTTTCCTCCCATTGCCTGTGGCCTCTCCCTCCTCTGCAGACACTGGGGAAGCTTGTGAGCAGATTTGCTGGCCTGTGAAAAGGGGTGGTGCATGCTGAAGTGATTTTTTTTTTTTGTCAACAATCATCACAGTGCCCTTCACCCCTTCAGGCTCCAAGCTGCTTCTTGCAAAAAGCTGCTATGGCTTTGCTGTCTTTAGGTAGCTTCTCTGCAAGTGGCTGGGCCTTGGTCTCATCAGGGTAATCCCTCCTTCCACTTACCATGACTTTCCATGACTTCACGAACTGGTAGATCAATCCTCCTCTTCCCCCAAGTTCCAGTGATTACAGGATAGCAGATTTTGTGTTTTCATAGTTATAAGTTGATCTGTTGTGGGGGGAGGAGAGATGCCAGGATGGTCTACTCTGCCATCTTGGTGACATCCGTGTCCCCGTCTCTTTTTTAAACTGTAATATTGAGGTATGATAGATATACTTCACATATCATAAAATTCACCCACTTAAAGTGTGCAAGTTAGTGTATTCACAGAGTTCTGAAACCATTACCACAATCTAATTTTAGAACATTTCCATCAAAAGAAAATCCATACCCATTCACAGTCACCCGCATTCCTTTCCATCCCCTCATCCCTAGGCAATCACTAATCTACTTTCTGTCTCTTTACATCTGCCAATTCTGAAGATTTCATTAAATTGGAATTGTACAATATGTGGTCCTTTGTGACTGGCTTTTAACTTAGGATGATGTTTCTAAGTTGTATCCATGTTGTAGCATGTGTCAGTACTTCATTCCATTTTATGGCCAAATAATATTCAACTGTGTAAATATATCAAGCCCCTTCCTTTTGATTCATCAGTGCTCTGTCTGACTCCCCAGATCTCTGACCTACTTTCAGTATATTCCCTTTGGGAAGGATGCATGTCTTTCTGGGGGAGATTTAATGTTTCACCAGAGCTAGTCTCAACTGCCTCATCATCTTTTATGATAATTTTAATATCTGAAGGTTTTTGCATGTCTTTTTATATGGCCTGTTTTCTTCTCTGCTGTTTCTCAGTTATGGGGGCTTGACTCTGTATGTTTGTAATTTTTTCCCCCACTATAAACAGTTTCGTTGGATTGTTTTCTTAAGCGTAACTTATGGGAATTCTTATTTATTTACATTGAGTGTATAGCCCTCTGGGCTTTCTGTGCAGGCCGCCTTTCAGATCGCCCATGGTATGTCATGGGCTTTCACCATCCGTGCAGCCTACACAACAGCAGTTCTGGGTCTCCAGGTTCAGCACAACTCTCCAAGGTGAAAGCCATTTTTGGCACTTGCTTACTTCCCTGGTTTCCTGGTTTCACTTCATTTGGGGGCTTACCTTCATTTTTATTAAGTGGAAATACAAATAAAAGATTATTTTATTTCAAATCCAGCATTTCAGTTGTTTTGGAGAGGAGGATCCTTTAGGTATTTAACATTTACCATACTCCCAGATGCAGAAATCCTAGTAAACTTCATTCATTTGTCCTTACAACCATATTTTTAATTCCCCATCTTCTTCTTTTTAATGTGTCAATGGCATCTATTTTATATTTTAATTGAGATAATTACCATTCCTGAAGTTTTATGGGCTTGACATTGCCAGGCCTTCCTGGTATTTACCCATAAGGTCTTGCTTCCTTGAGTACTTTGAGATTTATATAACCTGATTTTCTTTGGAAGGTTATTTGGGGAAATTGAAAGTGTCTGAGTTTAAGACTTTCTCCTAAGAATCTTGCATTTATCTGGAGAAAACTATGTTAAGTGAAATAAGCCAAACTAGGAACAAGAAATACCACATTTCTCACTTACAACTGGGTGCTAAGAAAGAAGAGAAAGAGAGAGAGAGAGAGAGAGAGAGAGAGAGAGAGAGAGGTGATTTATTCAGCCTCTCTCAGATGTGCATGTCAATCTACTTGAGGTATAAGCTCGGCTGAAGTGGAAACTATTTAGGAAAAGGAATATCCTGTTTGGATCATTGTGGGAGAGGTGTTAGCATTCTGCCTTCTTGGGTGACGTTGGTGGGCATGCATGTCTAGTCCCCCATCTGCTACCGGTTTGCTAGGTCACCTTCAGCAAGTGCAACCTGAGCTTCTACTCCCTCACCAGTAAGATGAGGGGCTCAGAGTCAAGCCACCATGAAGACCAGATGTTCATGGATATAAACTTTAAAGAGTTCCACACATCACTGTCCCTAGTCAGAGCACCACCTTTGTCTGTGTTAACGTTTCTGTTGCTGCAGAGTATTGGAATGGGCCTCCCTCTACTGGTTAGTAGGAGCCTAACAGGATTTCATGTTTTGGTGTCTCATTGTAACAGATATAGCAGACGTATATAAGACTTTGTTCCATTTTACATGCCACTTCATATTCATTGGTTAATTTGGTCTTCTTCATAGGCATGTAATATATTCCTGACAATCTGTATGTAACTTGAATTTAGTACAAGTCATATTTTAAATGCATAAAAAGAAATGACTATTTCAAGGAAACCTATGGTGAGTCTCTTCATTTCTACTTTCAGGGGCCACCTGAAAGGGGCCACCCCTCTCTTCTCCTCCCTTCCTCATTTGGCTCAGTTCTGTGCTGAGTACATGGAGTTACCCAGCATATGTCTTGTTAGTGAATGATGTATCTGGACCATGCCACAGAACGACAGTGGGGAAACTGCTGAAATCCTGGCAGTATTGGCCAATCATGGCTCTGCCAGAGATTGAGGTTTAAGACTGCAGGACTAGGCAGGGATCCCACAAGGACATGAGAGTTTGAGTAGTTTACTAGGTTTCCTAGTTGAAGGGTGTCCTCTTCTGTTGCTATAGGGAAGAGCAGTTTCTTTTGAGTATGGTGATTAACTCAGCAACAGAGATGGATTGGTATTTTACTTGAATTTTTAAATTTCTTAGGACTTTTAGTTTCCATGTCTAGTTTTCTTTTTCCCTTTCATTACCAAATCTCAAAGGAATACTTACTTCAGAAATGGTGCCTTCCCAAGAATGTCATCTGTAGCCCTGTGAACTTTCAAGTACCTCCCTTTCTTCCTCCCTTTCTCCTTCCTTCCTTCCTTCCCTCCCTCGCTCCCTCCCTCCTCTTTCTCATTTTTTATATAGTCCATAAGGTCTGATATGCCATGTTTTCATTTTCGTTTGTCTCCAGGAATTTTTTAATTTCCTTTTAAATTTCTTCTTTGACCCATTTGTTGTTTAGGAGCATGCTGTTTAATTTCCTTGTTTTTGTACAGTTTCCAACATTCCTTCTGTTATTGATTTCTAGTTTTATTCCGTTGTTGTCAAACAAGATAGTTGGCATGATTTCAATATTTTTAAAATTTATTGAGACTTGTTTTGCAACTAAACATATGGTCTATTCTAGAGAATGTTTCATGTGCTGCTGAGAGAAATGTGTATTCTGCAGCAATTGGGTGAAATGTTCTATAAATGTCCATCAGATCTAATTGATCTGGAGTGGAGATTAACTCTTATGTTTCTTGATTAATTTTCTGTCTGGTTGATCTGTTATTTGCTGAAAGTGGAATATTAAAGGCCCCAACTATTATTGTGTCGGAGTCCATTTCTACCAGTAGGTCTACTAGTACTTGCTTTATATATCTGGGTGCTCCAGTGTTGGGTGCAATATAGTTAAAATTGTTATGTCCCCTTGTTGAACAGAGCCCTTTATCATTATGTAATGACCTTCCTTATCTTTTTTTTACTTTCCTTGGCTTGATGTCTATATTATCTGACATAAGTATGCCTATTCCTGCTCTTTCGTGATTTCCATTTGCATGAAATGTCTTTTTTCATCCTTTCACTTTCAACCAGCTTGTGTTCTTGTAGGTGAAGGGCGTTTCTTACAGACAGCACACTGCAGGCTCTTGTTTTATAATCCATTCAGCCACTCTGTGTCTTTTAACTAGGGAATTTAATTCACTAACATTAGTATTATTATTGATGTAGAGGGACTTGTTACTGCCATTTTGTTAGTTTCTTTCTGGTTGTTTATAGATCCTTTTTTCCTTTTTTTCTGGTCTTACTGTCTTTCTTTGTGATTAAGTGGTTTTCTCTAGTAGTATAATTTGATTTCTTGCCTATTTATTACTAGAATGTCTACTATATGTTCTTGTGTTATTGTTACCAGGAGGTGAGGCTTACAAAAACATGTTATAGCAGATTACTTTAAACTAATAACAACTTAACTTTGGTTACTAAGATAAAAGAAAAAAAAAAAAACAAAGGCAACATTACACTTTAACACCATTCTCCCCCAACACATACTTTCTGACATTTTGTTGTTTCAGTTACATCTTTTAATATTGCCTTTCTCTTATATAATTGTTGTATTTGTTGTTGTATCGCTGGGTTTATCCTTTAGTCTTCATAGTAAAGATATAAGTGGTTTATTTACCACCCTTACAACATTGGAGTATTCTGAGATTGTCTGTGTACTTGCTATACTAGTGAGTTTTGTAACTTCAAATATTTTTTTGGTACACTTTAGTGTCATCTTCTTTCAGCTTGAAGAATTCCCTTTAGCATTTCTTTTAAGGTAGATCTAGCATTGACAAATTCCATTAGTTTTTGTTTGTCTGGAAAGGACTTTATTTCTCCTTTATATTTGAAGGTTAGTTTTGCTGAATACAGAATTCTTGGCTGACAGTCGTTTTCCTTCAGCATCTTGAATATATCATCCTTCTGTCACTTGGCTTATAGGGCTTCTTCTAAGATAATTTGATTATGATCTGCCTTGGAGTGATCCTCCTTGGGCTGAATTTTATTGGTGACCTCAGAGCTTCCTGTACCTGGACACTGCCATCTTTACCCATACTTGGGAAATTTTCAGCTATTATTTTCCTGTATATACTTTCCATATCTTTTCCTTTTTGTCTCCTTCAGGTATGCTAATTATGCAGAGGGTATTTTGATGGAAGGAGTCACATAATTGCTTGCAATTTTTTTCATTTTTTCCTATTCTTTTATCTTTTCGGTCTTCTGATTGGGTAATTTCATATGTTATGTCTTTGAGCTCACCAATTCTTTCTTCTGTTTGATTAAGTCTGCTGTTGGAACTTTCTATCGAGCTTTGTAGTTCACATAACTTATTCTTTATTTCTAGAATTTCTATTCAGTTTTTTAAATTGAGTCTTTTCTTTTGTCAACATTTATCTTCTGCTCTTAAGTTGTTTTCCAGATATCATTTAATTTTCTATCTGTATTTTCTTGTGAGTCCATGAACATCCTTAAGAAGTGATTCTGAATTCTCTATCAGACATTCCATAAATCTACTGTTTTCTGGGCCCATTTCTGGCACTTTGTTGGTTTCCTTTGGTGGTGTCA
>NW_007744498.1:11633-15933 GCF_000696425.1 Galeopterus variegatus
GAGCTTGGGTAAATCTGAGAATCCCAAAAGAATAAACTTAGTGACTGTTGTATTATTCCTTCCTCCAGTCATTATCTTGAAGTTCCTCAAATCTGCAGAAAGATCCTTGGGTTAATAATTGACTCTTTTAATATTATAAAAGTTCCTTGTTCTGAATAGAGTTCCATGTTTTTGAACAAAAAATATCCATAATCAAGGTGACCTTAACAATATAAAAATTATAAAAATTATTTAAAAAACCACTATAAATTCCATTTCCGAACTACTCTTAATAGTTTGTGCTATATTCTTGAAAATTTTTCTACACACACACACACACACACACACACACACACACACACACACACACACACACACTTGCTGCCAAATTGTTGTCTAAAAGTTAATACCAATTTACACCAGTATCAAGATTTTATGACAATATCCTTTGCCATCCTATTATCAACACTACCCATAATTATTTAGTGCTATTCTTTGACAATCTTATGGGTAAAAAAAAATATTATTTCCTTGTTTTTAATTTGCATTTACTTTAGTGATTTGCTCATATATATTTTTTGCTCATTTGTTTAGTAAGTTATTCATTATTGATTTGTAAGAACTCTTTATATATGAAGGATGTAACTCTATGTTCCTCATTCATGACAATTCTTTTCCCAGTTTATTGTTTATTAACAATATGTTGTATTTTGCTATACAGATTTCCTTTAATTTAGGTAGTCAATTTTGAATTATGTTTATGGTTTCTGGCCTTGGTGTTATACTGAAAAAGATTTTTTTTTTCACAATCCAATAAGGCTCTTTCCTAAATTTTCTTTTAGTTCTTTCATGTTTTTATATTTACATTTAAAAATTCTGGGATATTTTAAGCATATTGTGGAGAATGAATATGAGATTATTTTGGTTTTGTTTTTCCAAACTGACTGATACTTATCCCAGAATTTTTAAATGTAAATATAAAAACATGAAAGAACTAAAAGAAAATTTAGTTCTGAATAATTTTCCATTGATTGAAGTTGGCTTTGTGATGAAGTTTCTGGTGGATTCCCTATTCTGCTCAATATTTAATCTGTCAGTTCATGTGCCACTGTTCAGTCCTGCACTACATTTTCTAATTACTTATAATCATATTTTATTAATAAATTATGGAACAGTTTTATGACAGGTAAACATGCTTTCATTTTTCCACTCAGATAATTTTGATGTTTCTCATATTTTTGCCTTCCTATCCAGAGGTCAGTGAGTCTTTGCCAGGGACTCAAGAAGTGCATGCTCCACAGGAAACATTTGGAGTGCCCAGTGGGGAGGCTGACCCACCAAGAGAACACTGGGGTGTGGTATAGGCAGCTTGATCTGCCTTCTGATTGCCACGGGCACCATGCAGTGGAGACCAGTCAGTGCAATAGAACTTCAGGGGGCCAGTTTGTGGGAAAGACTCAGTCCTATGCTGGAATTTCCACATAGCTCAGTTGTGTCTATGGTGATCCCACATGACCCAGAAGTGACTAAAGGCTGACTATTAAAATCTGATCTGCAGAAATAGCTTTCCCCAGTTTTAGAAACAGCAGCAAAGCAGCAATTTAGCTCAAGCACAGAGATCAAGTTCTGGTCCCCATGGGAAATTTTCCCCAGTTCAAAAATTAACCATAGGAGAGCAAATTAGTTCCAGTGCAGAGTTTAAGTGGCGCTTGTAGCTATTAATTCACCCCAGGATGGGAAGGGAAAAAAAAATACCTTACAGACCAGAAACAAAACTCTGATATTAAGCAGTAATGGTGTAACACCACCAAAGAACACCTATAGGCTATAGGCTTCTGGTCAAGATGTCAGAATAGACAGTCCCCAGCATCACTCCTTCCACAAACCAACCAGTTTACAACTATTAAATAGCAACAACAGCCACACTGGGGCTGCTAGAGCTCAGGGGAAGAGGAGAGACCTATGGAGTTCATGAAGGCAGGAGAATCCATGATGAGAGAAAGAAAGGACCACTCCCAACATTTCAAATCCTGGCCACTTCCAAGCTGGAGCTGGTGAGTGCGTGGAGCAAGAGCTGGCAAAAGCTGCAGCTGTGCCCTTCAGATAAAGTTGCTTGGAGATGGCAGGGGAGAAGAGGGCCTTGGTGGCCCTCAGGTCAGCAAGACCACTAGCAGGTGTCCTATGGACCCACATAGGAGTGAAAAGACACAACAACTGAAAAAAGGAGCCATTCAGAGGCCAGTGAGTCAATGCAATGGAGCAGCATACTGCCCATCCCATGGGAAGTGTTTGGGGTACAGGTGGTGGGGGAGATGTGCCCACTGGGGGAACAATGGGCACAGCATGGACAGCTGATCTGCTCCCCAATCAGCACAGGAACACTCAGTGGAGACAGATCTGCAGGGGGTGCAGTTTGATGAAAAGACTCAGGCCCAGAGCAGAGTTTCCACACAACCCAGCTGTACTGGAACTCACAAGACCTAGAAGTCAACAATCAAAACATGAGCTGCACAAAAAGCCTTTCCCAGGGAATCAGCAGCAAAGCAGCAATTTAGCTCAACCACAGAGCTCAAGTACTGGTCCCCAAAGGAAGTTCCTCCATTTTAGAAGTAAGCAAAAGACAACAACTTAGTTTTAGTGCAGAGTTTAAGTGGTGAGAACAGTGAATAATCCAACACAGAACTGAAAGGAAAAACAAAATACCCACAGATCAGAGACAGAGTTTGATATTAACTAGTAAGGGTCTACCAGTACCAAAGAACACCTATAAAACCTAGAAGGACCAGAAGTGCCCTGGGCTCCCAAGCCAGGGAACAAAGAGGGCTGGGGGTCTCCACCATGCCCCCTGACATCCTCAACTGCTCAATGATGACCATCAGGCCACCACAGGAAGTGCCTTGGGCCCCAAAGCCGGGTTGGTGGGGGGTTGAAGGCTTCAGCCACCCCCCGCCAACACCAGCAACCAGCTCACTGATGACCACTAAGCCACCACAGGAAGCACCGTGGGCTCCTGAGCTGGGGTGGTTGGGGGTGCTGAGGGCTTTAGCCACAACCCCCTGACATCTACATCCAGCCCAGAAATGACCAAGCCACTGCTGGAAGCCCCCTTGTCTCTCCCGCAGGAATGAGTGCAGGGCCACAGGCCTCAACCATGCTCCCCCTCATTCCACCTTCTCCAACCCTATTTCCTTTTCCCTTCTCCTCTCTCCCTCCCCCTCCAAGTGCTCTGCAACAACATCTTAGAATGTAAAAAATAATAATAATAAATAAATAAGCTTTTAAAAGGAAGAACGTCTATAAAACCTGGAAGAGGTAGTCCTCTCCTCAAATGTCCAGGCAGCAACATAAAGACACACAGATAAAGACAGACAGAAAAATATAACACCATAAAAGGAAACCAACAAAGCACCAGAAATGGACCCAGAAAACAGAGGATTTATGAAATGTTGACCAAGAATTCAGAATAACCTTCTCTAAGATGTTCAAGAAAATACAGATAGAAAAATAAATGACATCTGAAAAACAATTCAGGAGCAGAAAGAGAAACTTGACAAAGGAATAGAATCAGTTAAAAAATAAAAATTCTTGAAATAAAAAATACATTAGTGGAACTGAAAATCTTGACAGGAAGCAAAAATAGATAAAACAATCTTAAAATCTTTGTAGAACCTCCAAAGACTCCACATAGCTAAAGCAATCTTGAACAAAAAGAATGAAGTTGCAGGCATCATACTCCCTGACTTCAAAATATACTATAAAGCTATAGTAATCAAAACAGCATGGTGCTGGAATAAAAATTGACAAATAGACCAATAGAACAGAATAGAGAGCCCTAAAATAAATCCATGCACTTACAGTGAACTCATTTTCAACAAAAGTGCCAAAAATATACACTGGGGAAAAGACAGCCCAATAAATGTTGTTGCAAAAACTGGATAGCCGCATGCAGAAGATTAAGACTAGACCTTTCACCACTCACAAAAACTAACTCAAAATGGATTAAAGACCTAAATTTAATACCCCAAACTATAAAACTACTAGAAGAAAAAAAAACAGGGAAAATGCTACATGAAATGGGAATGGGAAGCACTTTTTAAAGTAAGACTACAGGCAACTAAAGCAAACAAACAAACAAACAAACAAAAAACCACAAATGGGACTCCATCAAACTGAAAAGCTTGTGCGCAGCATGAAACAATATCAACAAAGTGAAGGCACAGCCTACAGAATGGGAGAAAGTGTTTTCAAATTATGCATCAGACTAATATCCAGAATATATAAGAAACTCAAACAACTCGATGGAAAAAAAGCAAACAACCCA
>NW_007744498.1:16111-16517 GCF_000696425.1 Galeopterus variegatus
ACTAATATCCAGAATATATAAGAAACTCAAACAACTCGATGGAAAAAAAGCAAACAACCCATTTTAAAAATGTGTGAAGAACCTGAAGAGATGTTTCTCAAAATAAGACATACAAATGGCCATCAAGCATATAAAAAAATGATCAAAATCATTATTCATCAGAGATATGCAAATTAAAACCACAATGAGATATTATCTTACTCCAGTTAGAAGGGCTATTATCAACAAGACAAAATAACAAATGCTGGCAAGGATGTAGAGAAAAAGGAATGCTCCTACATTGTTGGTGGGAATGTAAATTGGTACAGCCATTGTGGAAAACAGTTTGGAGGTTCTCATAATCATCATAGCACTATACACAATAGCCATGAGATGGAATCAACCTAAATGCCCATCAACAGATGAA
>NW_007744499.1:0-12689 GCF_000696425.1 Galeopterus variegatus
GGGGGGGGGGGGCAGCATGTATCAGAGCCACTCGTCATTTATACTTAAGTCATAACCCAGGACACCCGGGTGCACATGCGCAATTACATTAGACAATAGCCAAGGAACCCCTGCGTGCACGTGCATATTTACATCAAACGCTCAGCAAGATTCTGAACATTTGAGGGGCCCTGACCATTTTCCTATATTTTCCCAACAGGAGGCACTGGAGGAGCAGGAGGAGGAGAGGTATATGAGACTAGAAGATAATAGGAAGTTACATAGTCAGAGTTTAGAAAGGTTGGGATTGTCAGTTGTTTTGGTTTTACCACCAGAAAACTTGAGGGAGGAAGGGAAGGAGAGAGAGGGAGATGCAGAGAGATTGGGAGAGAGGGAGAGAGAGGTGCCTGGGCTTTCTGTTTGCCAAAGAAATAACTGACTACTTTTCCCGTTCCTCTTTCTTAAAGCTGATGTCTGGTCTAAAGGTGAAGTTCCTGGCAGTGTTTGCTTTTTTGTGGGGAACAATGGCTAAGGAAGTGATTTGCTACTGGCTTCTGAAGCTGGGCTCTGTGGCTTTTATTCTCCACAGCTGCCTCACATACTTCTGATTCTTGCTGAGAAAGGCAGTTGTTAGGTTTGGAAGTCTTCAGATTCCAGAGCCAGCTGGACAGCTGACCCTCTGGTAGCTATTTCCCAAACTGCCAGCCCTCTGTTGCCTCATTTCCCTGGGCCCCTTCTTTTTGACTTTGAAGCAATATCCTATATTTAGTATTGGATGAGGTTTGAGGGGGGAGTCTCTCCCACCTTAAGATTCTGGATAGATGGAGTATTTGGGCCCAAAAGCAAGGTGTATCCTGTCCAAAAACAAGGTGTATCCTGTCCAAAAAATTTAACCCCTTTTTCATTAGGCATGCGGAAATAGTTTACAGGGCTAAGAATGTACCTCTAGCTCATGGGTAAGGAGCAGTGTCTATTTTAGGGTGTCCTAAAGAAACTGTTTGGGGAAAGGAGTGGGGAGAAGTTCAGGCAGCTCCATTTATGGTTGAGCAATGTTTGGTATCCTACAGAAGGGACCATATGTGCAGTGGGGAAGAGTTTAGCATTCTGATTGTTCACCTCTTGCTCCCTCCATTCAGGGATGATTAGGGACACCTCCTTAGCCATCAGAGTGGAACAAGTATTCCCAGGACTCTCATGAGCCTCAGCCTTGCATCCTGGGTGTCTTCTGCTCTCCCAGCCTGCTGAGTCACCACCTAGGAATGGCAGTAGCCAGGTTGCCGCCTGGAACACCTGGAGTGCTCTTGGCATAATGTACTGTTGACTGGTCTTGGTTTCCTAGACACGACTTGGGCCTCTCCAGGCCTGTTGGAGTGATGGGCTGGGTCTTAGCTGTCTCTCTAGCTTGTTCCACAAGGCACTGACCTACTTTTCAGGGACAATTAAGTGTTTGTGAGCAGAGGAAGGCGGTGAGCCGAGTGAAGGTGAACCAGAATTGCACTAAACAAACATTTGAAGTTATTACTTTTTCCATCTCACACAGCAGGGCCCAATCTCAGTCCAAATGGCAGGCCAGGGTTATGTGGGGGCCAAATTCCAGATCCTTATCCAGATAGCCAACCAACCCTTGAATTTTTTTTTTTTTAATTAAAAATTTTTTTTGGTGGCTGGCCAAAACTCTTGAATTCTTATTCTTTCCGCTGATGTATTTTAATATAAGAACCTTTCATAATCATTGTACCCTTTGTCTTTTGGGTGATAGGAGAAGGTTTGGAAAGAAGTTAGGGCTTTCAGAATGAATCAGCGATACAAATCAGCAATCCCTTCTGGTGGCAATGTTTGGGTTCATTTGTAACATCTCTGAGAGGATTCAAGTCTGTTTCTTTTTGTCCCAGGCTGGGATAATAGACTGGATGGGAGCCCAGATCTTTAGGGAATGATGAGTAAGTAGCTTGTTTAGGTTTTCCTGTCCTTGTGAGGCAAGGGCTCAAGGGTAAGATTCAGTCTTTCAAATTGCAGTGAAGGGAAGTGAACCTGCACTCCCACCCTGGTCCTGGATGTCACTTACCTTATTAGCAGACTCCAACTTCTGCTTCCCTGTTTAATATAATTATTATGTTTGAGTTGTCTTTTCTGTTACCTTACTGCTAGAGGAAGGAGCCAGGGTCCTGAGAAGGACAGTGACTCTTGTCCTCCATCGGCTGGCTCCAAGACCCTGAGGGAATTGCCAAACTAGTAATTAGGAAGTTTCTTAAACTTCTATTTTCAGCAAATCTACATACATGAGAACTCCCATAATCTCCCAGTCAATAAAAAGAAAAGTTATTGATATTGCACCCAGAGATCCAGATCAGATCTTAAGGTTAAGGAAGGAAGAAGCTTAACAGGAAAACTGCATCCTTCCATTCTCATTGGAATTCCCTTCTAACAACTTTTGAAGCATCAGCCTCATTAGAAAAACTAGTTTATATATCAGAGCATGGCCTGAAAGTCAGCATGGTGTCAATTTTGGTCTTATAGATGGCTAAATCTTTTGGGGGAAGGGTATTTTAGGTGACCTGAAATTGCTCCATTCCTCCCAGAAACCCCAGAGTCTGGTCACAACCTCCTTTCTTACACTTCTTCTATTCCTCCTTGCCCATGAAACCTGGTCTCTGCTGTTTCCCAGTCTATTAGCCCTTTATGGGGTCAGTGCCTTCCTGACCTAGCCTATATGACAACACTTTTCTTGCCATTCTCAGGTCTTTTTCTTTCTTCTGCACCTTCCTTCCCTATGCGCAGTGCTGGGCCCATGTTCATTTTCTCCACTGAGCTACTGAGTGTCACTGTATAACAAGGTGCTGACCGAGTACTTCACAGAGGTGCAAGGTGCAATCTGACTCCCTTTACAGATTATGAGCTCCAGCACAGCTTGGCTCTCAACCCTGCCCTGAAATCTTTTTATTCTCTTCTGGTTGACACCCATTCCTTCTCTCTACAGTAGCCATTCCAGACTTTCACCACTCTCCTCAAACTCGCTTCTCCACCCCTCCTTGTAAAACAAGTCATTTAGCCATTTACTTTCTTTCCATACCTTTACCTCTCAATTCATCTGTAATCTTTACCCATCCTCACCCCATTCCCTCCTATTTCAGGGGCAGTTCTCTGGGCATATGAAAATATTTTGTGTATTGTTAGTCTCTCTCTCCCTAGTGAGTCTTTATGTTCAGGTTTTCTCCATCCTAAGAAAAAAATTTCATTAAGCTGCCTCTTCTTCAGACTAATTGACTTTTTTTTTTTTTTAACCTTCTTTAGTAGCCTTTCTTATATTCCTTTAGTCAACTTGACCCACTGTAGCCAGGCTTTGTGTCCACCCTCCCCACTGAAATTGCTCTCACTTGTTATGACCCTTTTGTAGAATTCAGTAACCTCTTTTCAATTCTTTTGACCTTGTTACAGAATTTGACACTATTTAGACCTCTTTTATTTTCCTCACTCAGTGCTCTCCCTGAATGAATTTAAAATCTGGTGATTTTATTTATCAACTTCATCTGTGTGTACAGTGATGACTCTCAAATCAAAAATCTCTAAATATGAGCTTTTCCTTGAGGTCTAAACTTGTATTTCCAAATAACTACCTTTTCCACCTCAAAGTCTGCAGAAATTCTAATGTAACACATCCAAAACTGAGCTTGTCATCCTCCCCCTTCTTTCTGTTGCCCAAACCTGCTTCTCTTCCTATATACCCTGTCTCAGATACCAATATCACCCTTCACTTACTTGTCCAAGCTAGGAAATTCAGGTTTGTTTGTTTGTTTGTCTTCCTTCATTTTCCACATCTGATTGGACTCAAAAATCTCTCAGCACCCATTCTTTCCTGGCTGGACCCACTGTTGTATTTTAGATCCTCTTCTTTAGCATCTGCTAGCAGTCATGCCACATCTTTTCTTAAAAACTGATTTTCAGTTTCATCCCTTGTTTATGCTGTTTCCTATGCCTTGAATGTTCTTTTTACTTTATCTGCCTCACAAACTCCTGTTCATACTATAATCTTTCATCCCAGCTCAAAACTAACTAGCTTTTTATGGTGTTCCTGCTTTCCTTCTACCCCAACCAGGAAAAATTGAACTTACCTTCTCACTTGAGTTCTCATGGTACTTTGTTCATCCCTTTGTAATAGTACTAATTTTATAGTTTTTTTTTTTTTTTCCTTTGTCTTTTTTCGTGACCGGCAACGGATCGCAACCCTCAGTGTCGCGCCCGTACCGGACCGGGACCGGCAACGGGATCGCAACCCTCGGTGTTGCCCCCGCACCTCGCTCAGCGAGTGAGTGGCCGGTCTGTATGTGGGATCCGAACCCTTGGTGGGAGCGCTGCCGTGCTTCCCAAGCGGCGCACTGTAGTAGTGCGCCACCGGGCCGGCCCCTAATTTTATAGTTATCTGTTTAATTGCCTGGCTCCCCTAGACCATGAGGGCAGTCTGTACCTTCTTCATCTTTGTTTCTTTGGTGTCATAACAATTAGTTAAATTGTTGGGTTGTATGTAAAGTTCCTGCTATGTCCAGATAAAGGATGTTTGGAAAATCTGAAAGAGCTAGGCTTCTGTTGGATATTAGTTGTGAGAAGCAATGAGAATTAGAAAGAAGAGGGTGACTATTGAATAAAGGAAAGGATGACAATGAGAGGCATTTGGAAGAAGTGATAGGATTAATAGTGGGTTGACAAGACTCAAAGTGGGAAATTAAAAGGAGGCATTGATTTGGGGAGGAAAGATATGAATTCACTTTTAATAATTTGAGTTCTAGTTGCTGTGACATACTCAGGTGGAAATGTCCAGCAGGCAGTTGGCACTGCAGAGCTGCAGTCAGAAGAGAGTCAGGGTCAGTCATCTCAGCCTGATATTTAAAGCACTCCATAACTGCCTTTCTAGCCTCCTCTCCAGCTACTTACTAACATCTAAGTCAGACAAGACTGTCTTCCTATAGGGGCCTTCACTCACTCTGTCTGCCATATAGAATCTTACCCATTGTTCACAACCTGCCTCAAAGCCCTCTAGGAATCCTTCTCTGATCACCCCACTGGAAGTTCGTTTCTAGTTTCCTAAATGCTAATAGCCATTTTTTCCCCCTGTATCATTTATATTGTACTTTAACATCCTATTTGTATGTATGCTTTATTTTCTTCTACAAGATTGGAAGCTCCTAGAAGTTGGGGACTGTATCATAAACTATCTCCCATATCACCAGCTCTGTATTTTGCACATGTATTCAAAAATATTTGGTGATTTGTGGAGTAAATGGAACCTGCTTTAAGGTAATAGTAATAATACACTGGATTATCGTCATTCTACACCTAATACCTAATGAAGTGTTAACATTATTGTTTTGTTTTGGGTGTCTGGCCTATATGAGGATTTGAACACATGATCTTGGTGTTATAAGGCTGTGCTCTAACCAACTGAGCTAACCAGCCAGGCTACAAAGTGTTAACATTATTTTATGTGCATTTTTCTGTTTCTTTTTTTTTTTTTTTGTCTTTTTTGAGACCGGCCGCACCGCACTCAGCCAGTGAGCGCTGTGAGCGCACCGGTCATCCCTACATAGGATCTGAACCCGCGGCCAGAGCACTGCTGCATTCCCAGCGTCGCACTCTCCCGAGTGCGCCACGGGCTTGGCCCTGTTTATTTTTCTTAAGCCCTCAGATATATTATTGTAGGGGAAGTGGAAAAGAAGAGGTGTTAAGTAGGAATCCCCTTTCACGGCTGTGTTTTCTGTTTCCTACAAAATTCTTAAAATGGTATATACCTACCCTTTAGTTCTAACCCCCTCCACTCTTCTGAAATTTCTGTTGTCAAGGTCACTAATCGCCTCCGAATTGCCAAATCCAATGGTAATTTTTCAGCTCTGATCTTACTTGACCTTTTTGTGGTAGTTGGCAGTATGAAACACTCCATCCTCCTTGAGAGTTTCTCCTTCCCTAACCTTTTGGGACCTCATCTTCTCCTGATTTTTTTCTCATTTACAGATTTGTCTTCCTTTACGGACCTTTAAATAAAGATTCTTTCTAGTATTTTGTCTTTGGCCCTCTACATAGTTTTCCTGAGTGATCTTATTCATACTCATAGATTCAACTGCTGTGGTGACTCTGGGCCAGATTTCTTTCCTGGGCTCCAGACATTTCTCTCTGAGTACTGGAGGATTTCTTTTGGATATCCTGTAGATGTCTTTCACGCAACATGTTCCAAACTGAGCCTTCATCTTCATCCCTTCAAAAACTGCTTTTCTCTTTCCTATTCCTTACTTTATTTAAGGCACTACCTTCTACCCAGTCACAAAAGTGGGATATTTGAGAGTTTCCCTTCTCTTTGTCCATCCTCTCTGCCCCATGCTAACTCAAATAAAACAGTGATCAAATATTGTATAATTCTACTTTATTCTCGTATCCCTTCTTTTCTTCTGATCTCAATACTATTTTTTTAGTTTGAATCTCTTTATTTCTCAAAATATAACTGTAATAATGTCCTAACTGGTCCCTCTGCCTTCTGTCTTGCTTCCCTCCTTTTGACTACTTTTCACTTTGCTTCTGTACACCTTTGTCAACATCAGTTGCATTATATTATGTGTTGGGTTACTCACTAGATTATGCCTGCTTGAGGAAAGAGATTGTGAGCTCTTAAATTTTTATTTTCAGCAACTCTACATACATCAGTAATAATCTCCCAGTCAATGAGAAGCATCCTCAGTGCTCTACAAATATGGCACAGTGTAGGCAATAAAAAACTGCTTGTTGAATGTATGAATGATTGAGTGAGAAGGGTATGTGGTTATTGGCAGTGCTGGGATCAGGATTCTTGTCTTTTAAACTTCTATTTTTTGACTACTTAGTATGTTCATGGAAGTGAATATTCCAAAGATGCAAAAAGATATGCAGTGAAAAATCTTTTGCTCACTACAGCCACCCTTTTCTCCTCCCTGAAGGCAATAAGTATTATGTTTCTTGTCTCTCTTTCCAGAGATGATATGTGCATTTATTCATACAAGAAAATAATTTAGCAAATATATATTGGGCACGTACCATGTGCTAGGTAATATGCTAGGCTCTGGGGATAAACTGAACAAAACAGATATAAAAAAATAGTTGCTGCCTTTATGGAACCTAAATTCCATATATTCTTCTTCCCTCCTTTCAGAAAAACATAAATGAGAAGATAACATACACTGCATTCTGTAACTTCCTTTCTTGTACTTATTATGTCTTGAAGATTAATTCATATCAACAGATAAAGACCTTTTTTCTCCTGCTTTTTATTCCATTATATGGCTGCATTGTCATTTATTAGCCAGTTCCCTGTTGATGGGCAGTTAGGATGTTACCAGTCTTTTGCTGTTACAAAAAAAAACCTTGTTGTACACTTGTCATTTAGCATATGTATATCTATAGAAAAAATTCTTGGGTATGGAATTGCTGTGTTAAAGGGTATGCATATTTGTAAATTTGATGGATAGTTTGATTCATTGCTTTAATTTTTAAAATTTTTTATTATGAATATTTCAAACATGTAGACAAAAACAGAGAATTCTGTAGCAGGTCCATATGCACCCACTACTTATTAAACAGATATTGACACCCTCATTGACGTTCTGCGTTTCAGGTACTTTTAGCACTTCCTTAACATTGTGATGTTCTCCCACAGAATTTTATCTTAGATTCAAGAGTAGTAAGTGTCTCAGAACTCATACTCTGCCATCCTGGAGTCACCACCATACTTTCTATCTTGGACATTCCTTTTAAATATAACCTCATTGTTAGCAAAAGGCAGCTTTTTTTTTAAAGGAAAATTCCATTATTCTATTTTTAGTGTCTGGAATCTGATTTCTCAAAAATGTTTATTTTGCCTCCTTCCTCTGCTCAAAAGCAACAAAAGAATGCTACCAGAAGTTGGTGGCCCGTGTTTGTGGAAAATTGTTTGATTTGTTGGCGGAGGAGCCCAGGTGAATTGAGCCAAAAAGCACTTTTCTTCCACCCAGGTTTGTCAGAATAACCAGATGTAGTTCTCCTAAGTAGGCGCCTACTTTTAGCTGACTTGGAGGTGCTGCTGTATCCTCTGGGTCCTGATGGAGACCTCTGGGTCTTGGGGGAGGTGGGAAGCTGTTGACCTTTGTTACACCTGGATGCTTGTGGCTATTTCAGTATGCTTTTGTTGAAATAAATTTCCTTCCCTCCCATCTCTCTGCTGGAGGTCTATAACCTTGTTCCAGTGGTAGGTGCCTCTTGTCTGATCTTTTTCTTAGGTCCTCAGAATGCCTGGCAGTGAGGCTTCTAGGTTATTACGTGGTTTTATAAAGTGAGAGAGAAACCTTAGTTTCAGGTGGACCACAGAGCCAGAAAGAAAAAGATTTAGGAGAGTGAGCTGATTTGAGGGTCTATGGCCTAAAACACGGGTCCTTTTAAAGCTCATTGTTGGGTAGTGTAGCATAGGTCTAATCCATACCATGTATCTGCCCAGGCCTGGGGTGGGCACAGGTGGATAGAACTCCTTGGACCCTTTTTGCCAGACTTGTACTTAGTTTCCTTTACAGCCTCCCTTGGTTGTGCCATTTCAGTCCTCTCCTTCTAAGCTTGAGGCCTGACTTCTTTTGTCTTCTGTTACTTCTGCAGAGGCAGCTTCGGCCCTGGGGACAACCCTTTCGTCAGATGACAAACTCATTTTCTCTCTAGCAAATCAGAGGAACAAGGTGTAATTCAACCCTTCTGTCCACCAGACACTGCTGCCAGGGGGAGACAATGAAGAAAGTGATCTTTGTTGCTCCCTGAATAGGACCCTGAACCTGGCACCTGCTTTTGTTACTGGCTTCTTAAGTCACTGGATACATTTTTGCTGTCTTCTTGAGTTAGCAGCTGCTGTGGGGTAATAGTGGCACTGGCTGTCAGGGTGTCAGTTATGCCTCAAAGAAAATTGATGTATTTATGTGAGGGAAGTTTCATTTTGGGTCCCTAAACCTCTTGTCTTTAGGGTTCATCTGGAGAGTGAGCAGTGGGAAGTCACCTGTGCACTGTTTGATGACCCCATGACTTTCACCTTTTTTAATCTGAGGAGACACTGACATTTCCTTTTCCTCCTGTTCTCTCTTTAGACTCTGAGTTCTGTGTTCAGTGCCTGGTGCCTGGTCAGTGCCTGGTGCCTGGTAAGCATGCAACACATATACAGTATGTGGAACGAATAATTGAATGAATTCTTTAATCTGGCTGTCCAGGTTTAGTTCACTGACCCTAATATGCAGGTGTTTTGTGGGAGGAGGACCTTTGTTTTTAGGAGAAGGATTGCTTCAAAGGAGTTGTGGAAGGTGTTGATTTCTAGAGGGGTTTTGGGAAACTGTAGGAACTCCAACATGGGACTTGCTCTCTCCTCATCAGCCTAGATCTTTCTCCTCAGTTGTGATTCTCTGTTGGAGGACTTGCACTCCTATATCAAGAGCCTCTTTTCTAAACCTGACTCAGGCCTTTGTGTCACCTGGGCTCTGTCCCAAGGAATTTTTAACAATGATCCTGTCACTGTAGAGTCAGAAGCTCTCAGGACCACACCTTGTGCACTGTAGTCTGGACTTCCTGATCTGGCTGCATTGCATCAAGTTCCACTCAGTGCTTAGGTGTCTGTGCCTTTGTAATGGCTGTTGGAGACAGCAGGGCTTTCCCCTGTCCACTGCCCCCCTCCAGCCCCTTTGTCAGCAGCTGGCCAGAGAGCACCTAGTAGAATGCCAGAACGTAAGCCTTTCATATTTGTCTGTCTGTGTCTAGAATTTAGGGCAAAGTCTCTCTTACCAACTGAGGTTACATCTCACTATTCACTTTTGTGGGACCTATTGGAGGATAAAAGATGAATACCTGTGAAGAGCATATAAAGGTATTGGACTATGGTGCTTTGAAATACTCTGATTCTGGGGAAAGGTCTCCAAGAAGGCAACTGGAGTCCAGACCGTTCCACCACCACACCCCTTTACCAAGAGCCTCAAGTTGGAACCATCACTCATTCCATAATTCCAAACATCCTTGTTTTTGTTTAATTTTTATCTGAAAATGTTACTAAACAATTTGAATGGTAAAACACACAGGAAATTACAGACTAGCATATGTTGTCTTTTAACTGCACTTAGTTCAAGTGGCTATTTTAAAAGTCAGTTGATCCTACGGTTAGACTACTGTTGTCTAGTCTGCTTTCCTTCTTTAGGCAGGAGGAGTCTCTGAATAGACTTTTACAGTGGCATTAAAGCAGAAGGACCCAGCTCTTCTCTGGCTGATTGATAATTCCTTTACAACATTTTCTTTTCAGCACTTACATTCAGATTACACTGTGTTGATTGCTTTCGGGTCATGATACAGAAGAAGTCTTAGAGATCAATTCTGAGGTTCTTTACCTGAGGTTCATTGACACCTGTCCATTTGTAAACAAAAGCTTGTACATAGATAAATATGAGCCTCTTTCTAGGGAAGGGTATCTTTAGTTTTCATGAAATTCTCACTGTGGTTTGTGACCTAAGAAAGCTAATAATTTGGGTTCCTGCTCACATAGCTAGTTGGTGGCAAAATTGAATCTTGAGATGAACTCTGGAGTCCAGGTATTGACTCTATAACCAAAGTTTTTTCCACTCTATTATCTATACACTTCCTGGAGAAGTAAATGGAATAAATAACTCCTGGAAAACAGACACGTATGATCTGAACTATTATTTAATGTTTGCCTTTCTCAGTCTACAGCCTTATTTCACAGATGAGGAATCCAAGGCTCCATAAGGTAGATCATATAGCTGGTTTCTTGGACTAGGTGACCTTAAAGATACTGTGATTCTAACAGTAGTGCACTGTAAAATCTATATTTGTCTTTTTTACTGTACCCTACTGTCTAACTTATGCTCTTTAAGCATTAAACTTCTTTTTAACCTATTTATCTTGCCCACTGAGTTGCTTTTTGAGAAAAGGAACCATGTATTTGTGTTCCCTTATGATTCCTAATACTCAGATCTGCACAGTGACTGATTAGTAGTAGTATTGGAAGGCACAAAAGCTTGGGTTGGTTATTTTTATTATTTTTCAAGTGGGCATACTCCCTTTTCTCTTTCTTTTTACAATGCTACTTACAGTTTCTCTACCTGCATCCAACCTGTATGATTGGGAGTTTTGCAGAACATTATATTTGGTGCACTATGAATTCTATCCTAGGTCACTGAATTTAATCTGTAAGCCAGTTTGTCTGAAATATTTTAGACATTGGGGGGTTGGGGTGAAGTGGTCTTTTATGAGAGGTTGTTCAGCAGGGTTGACTCAGTTGCTTGCTCCTGGGTTTCTTGGATGCCAAGCCTTTTATGGTAAGATGAGCAAGAGTACTAGCTCAGATTTGGGAAACAAAGATTCTTTCCATGCTATCTCATTGGCCTGATGTGTGACTTGTGCAGATTACTTAACTTCTATTTTCCTATCTGTAGATGAAAAGATAGTTATTTTAATAAAAACATTTTCAAAGATGAGTATAATTGTGCAGATGAGCCACTTTGAGTTCCTGACAACAAAGATGCTATAGAAATTTCAGGGTTCCCTCTACCCCCCAGTCATAATATGTGTAGCTTATCCTAAGAGTCTGTGACTATTGAGGTGGTCATCTTTTTGAGGCTAACAGAATAGAAGGAAATTTGCAGGAGCTACTGACACATTAAAGCAACCTAAAAAGAAGTCAGCTAAGTGAAACAGTGCCCTGGAGTGGGGGATATGTGGGTAATGTCTGGGCTGCATTTATCTGTGGAAAAGGTTTTGCCTCCCTGAATTGTTGTGCTTTTAGCATTTAAGAACAGGCTTGATGGTTTCTGCTTCTTTGCTCTCCATGCTGTGGGCTGTGTTGATGTGCAACGTCTCTTCTGTTGTGTGGCTGTATTTCAGTCTATAAACATATCTCCTGTAAGGAGAGTGCAGAGTTAGTTGTTTATTTTGTAAAACCTTCCCATTGCCATGTGATATTTGCCCAAGAGCTCCTGTTGTGACATTC
The DNA here is from genome assembly GCF_000696425.1 of Galeopterus variegatus. NCBI lineage: Eukaryota > Metazoa > Chordata > Mammalia > Dermoptera > Cynocephalidae > Galeopterus > Galeopterus variegatus. Next base: position 11,987 of record NW_007744499.1, read on the forward strand.
TGTGGTGAGTGTAGCCCTTTAAAAATTTCATTGTCAAATGTTAAGCTCCAACTGGTGTCCTGAAAAGCATTTAAACATGTCTCCCTAGAGTTTAAGTGAGAGGAGTAATAATCCCAGTGGAGCCTGGGCTGGGGTCCAGAGAGGAGGTGGCAGATGAGGTGGTGGATGAGAGGCAGGGGCTGTTGTGGTCTTGTGGCTCATTTACACAAAGGAGGGGCTGGCCTCTCCTGGGGAGGTATTTCCGCTCACTGTAACAAATGAGGGTGCACAAAGGGCTGTAATGTAACGAGGCTTCTCTGGTGACGTCACTTGCAAATGTGGTCAAAGTCCAGTTCTTGGGGGCTAGCAGAAGCGGGAGTAGATATCAGCCGGTTTGCAGGCTCTCACTTCTCAGCTGTCATTGCGCCATGGTGCCTCCTTCCAGCTACTGAACCAACACAGCTGGGCCTGGGCATGAATGCTTACAAGTACCAGAAGTTCCTGGAGGGACTCAATAACCTTAGAGGTATTATTACAAAGCTTCCTGCCCTTTATCCTTTCTTATTGTGTGAACACTTATTGTGCTGTGTGTTATATGGGGTCTTTATTTTCCATCAGCCGTGTAGGTGCTTAGAAAGCCCTCCTACTCTGAGCTGTCCATATTTTTTTTATGTGTTTAGGCAATTACACAGAAGCAATAGAGTTTATAAATGCAATTATAAGT
>NW_007744499.1:15734-16514 GCF_000696425.1 Galeopterus variegatus
CACTCTCCCGAGTGAGCCACGGGCCGGCCCGTATATTATATTTTGAACAGTGGTGATATTGTTGAATAAGTGAAAAAGGTAACTACTGAGAAGGAACACACCCCTTTTTGGTTCTGTTAGTTCTGGTATGTTTGTCATATCATCTTTCTCATTATCTTATAGCTTTACTTTGGATATCCACTTAGTTTGCCAGCTAAGAAGCCTGTCCCCTGGGCAAGCAAGACAAGCCTTCACACCCTAACATGTACCCCTCAGAGTAGTCTTTGGGTGAGTAGGTGGGGGGGGCTTTTTCTCCTCTTTAATGCCTATAATAAAGAACCCCAGAAAAAATTTAGATATTTTCCCTGACCTTATATTGATGCACCATATTGTCCTTATAGAAAACAGGGGGTAAAAAATTACCAAAATCTTACAACCCATGGATTACTATGCTCATATTTTATTGTATTTCCATCTAGTCTTTTTCTATCCATATATATAAAATATTATGTTTTTATGTATTTTTTATGTTTTTATATATTTGTTATTGTAATGTAGTTCTGTATCTTGCTTTTTATTATTTCATGGGCCTTCTTTATACCTTTATCTATACCATGACTTTTAACAGCTGTATGGAATTCCATCAAATGGAAGAAGGATCATTTACTTAACATCCCCTAATTGTGGGGCTTGTACCATTCTAATTTTTCACTGCTGTAATCAGATAATGAACATCCTTGTAAATACATTTTTCTGTGTATGTCTTTTTTTTTTAGATTTCTAGAAGTGGAATTACTGGGT
>NW_007744500.1:0-394 GCF_000696425.1 Galeopterus variegatus
AACTCATCAGACCAAGCACATTGATCTAAGTAAACTCCTCAGACCAAGGACATCGATCTAATTAAACTCATCAGACCGAAGACATCGATCTAAGTAAACTCATCAGACTGAGCTAATCTATGTAAGTAAACTCATCAGACCAAGCACATCGATCTAAGTAAACTCCTCAGTCCGAGCTCATCGATCTAAGTAAATTCATCGGACCGAGCTCATCGATGTAAGTAAACTCATCATACCAAGCACATCAATCTATGTAAACTCATCAGACCGAGCTCATCGATCTATGTAAACTCATCGGACCGAGCTCATCGATGTAAGTAAACTCATCAGACGAAGCTCATCGATCTAAGTAATCTCATCAGACCAAGCTCATCGATCTAAGTGTACTCATCAG
>NW_007744500.1:2340-2701 GCF_000696425.1 Galeopterus variegatus
AGTAAACTCATCAGACCAAGCACACCCATCTATGTAAACTCATCACACCAAGCTCATCAATATATGGAACTCATCAGACCGAGCTCATCGGTCTAAGTAAACTCAATTGAGCAAGCACATCGATCTAAGTAAACTCATCAGACCAAGCTCAACGATCTTAGTAAACTCAACAGAACAAGCTCATCAATCTAAGTATACTCATCAGACCAAGCTCAACGATCTTAGTAAACTCAACAGAACAAGCTCATCAATCTAAGTATACTCATCAGACCAAGCTCATCGATCAAAATAAACGCATCCGACCAAGCTCATCGATCTAACTAAACTCAACAAAGAAAGCTCATCGATATAGTTAAACTCA
>NW_007744500.1:4783-5127 GCF_000696425.1 Galeopterus variegatus
AACAAATAAAACTAGGAAAAATATGAGACCAAGCTAATCGATCTAGGAGAACTAATCAGACATGACTAATCGATCAAGGAATACTAATCAGACCAAGTGAATCGATCTCAGAAAAGTAATCAGACCAAACTAATTGATCTAGGAAAAACTAATCAGACCAAGATATTCGATCTCGGAAAACTAACCAGACCAAACTAATCGATCTAGGAAAACTAATCAGACCAAGATAAGCGATCTAGGAAAACTAACAAGACCAAGTTAATCGTTCTAGGAAAACTAATCAGACCCAACTAATAGATCTAGGAAAAATAATCAGACCAAGCTAATCGAGCTAGGAAAACTAA
>NW_007744500.1:5142-6490 GCF_000696425.1 Galeopterus variegatus
AATCGATCTAGGAAAACTAATCAGACCAAGCTAATCGATCTAGGAAAACTAATCAGACCAAGCTAATCGAGCTAGTCAAACTAATCAGACCAAGCTAATCGATCTAGGAAAACTAATCAGACCCAACTATTCGATATACGAAAACTAATCAGACCAAGCTAATCGATCTAGGAAAACTAATCAGACCAAGCTAATCGATCTAGGAAAACTAATCAGACCAAGCTAATCGATTAAGGATAACTAATCAGACCAAACTAATCGATCTAATAAAACTAATCACTCCAAGCTAGTAGATCTAGGAAAAATAATCAGACCAAGCTAATAAATCTAGGAAAACTAATTAGACCAAGCTTATCGATCTAGGAAAACTAACGAGACCCAACAAGTCAATCTAGGGAAACTTATCAGACCCAACTAATCAATCAAGTTAAACTATTCAGACCCAAAAAATGGATCTAGAAAAACTAATCAGACAAAGTTTGTCGATCTAGGAAAACTAATCAGACCAAGCCAATCGATCCAGGAAAAATAATCAGACCAAGTTAATCGATTTAGGAAAACTAACTAGACCAATGTAATCAATCTACGAATACTAATCAGACCAACCTAATCGATCTAGGTAAACTCATCAGACCAAGCTCATCCATCTTCTTAAACTCATCAGAGAAAGTTAATCGATCTAAGAAAACTCATCATACCAAGCCCTTCGATCTAACTTAACTCATCACACCAAGCACATCGATCTAAATAAACTCATCAGACCAAGCACATCGATCTAAGTAAACTCATCAGACCAAGCACATCGATCTAAGTAAACTCATCAGACTGAGTTAATCGATCAAAGTAAACTCATCGGACAGAGCTAATCGATCTATGTAAACTCGTCAGACCAAGCTAATCGATCTAAGACAACTAATCAGACCTTACTAATCGATCAAGGAAAACTAATCAGACCAAGGGAATCGATCTCGAAAAACTAATTAGACCAAGCGAATCGATCTCGAAAAATTAATCAGACCAAGCTAATCGATCTAGGAAAACTAATCAGACCAAGCTAATCGATCTAGGATAACTTATCAGACCAAGCTAATCGATCTAGGAAAACTAAACAGACCAAGCTAATCGATCTAGGAAAACTAATCAGACACAACTAATCGATCTAGGTAAACTAATCAGACCCAACTTATCGATCTAGGAAAACTAATCAGACCTGACTAATCGATCAAGGAAAACTAATCAGACCAAGCTAATCGATCTAGGAAAACTAATCAGACCAAGCTAATCGATCTAGGAAAACTAATCAGACCAAGCTAATCGATCTAGGAAAACTAATCAGACCAAGCTAATC
>NW_007744500.1:7164-16511 GCF_000696425.1 Galeopterus variegatus
TCTCGGAAAACTAATCAGACCAAGCTAATAGATTAAGGAAAACAAATTAGACCAAGGTAGTAGATCTAGGAAAACTAATCAGACCAGTCCAATCAATCTAGGAAAACTAATCAGACCAAGCTAATCGATCCAGAAAAAAAATAAGACCAAGCTAATCAATCTAGGAAAACTAATTAGACCATGCTAATCAATCTAGGAAAACTAACCAGATCAACAAAATCGATCTAGGAAAACTAATCTGACCAAGCGAGGCGATTTAGGAAAACTAATCAGCCCCAACAAATCAATCTTGGAAAACTAATCTGACCCAAATAATCGATATAGGAAACCTATTCAGACCCAACAAATTGATCTAGGATAACTAATCAGACAAAGTTAGTCGATCTAGGAAAACTAATTAGACCAAGCCACTCGATAGAGGAAAAATAATCAGACCAAGCTAATCGATGTAGGAAAACTAATCAGACCAATGCAATCAATCAAGGAAAACTAATCAGACCAAGCTAATCGATCTAGGAAAACTTATCAGACAAAGCTTAACGATCTAGGTAAACCCATCAGACGAAGCTCATCGATCTACGTAAACTCATCAGAGAAAGCTAATCGATCTAAGAAAAGTCATCAGACCAAGCATATCGATCTAAGTAAACTCATCAGTCCGAGCCCATCGATCTAAGTAAATTCACCGGACTGAGCTCATTGATATAAGTAAACTCATCAGACCAAGAACATCGATCTAAATAAACTAATCAGACCAAGCACATCGATCTAAGTAAACTCATCAGACCGAGGACATCGATCTAAGTAAACTCATGGGACCAAGCCCATTGATCTAAATAAACTCACCACAGCAAGCTAATCAATCTAAGTAAACTCATTACACCAAGCATATGGATCTAAGTAAACTCATCAGTCCGAGCCCATCTATCTATGTAAATTCACCGGACTGAGCTCATCGATATAAGTAAACTCATCAGACCAAGCACATCGATATATGTAAACTCATCAGACCGAGCTCATAGATCTAAGTAAACTCAGCGGACCGAGCTCATCGATGTAAGTAAACTCATCAGACCAAACATCTCGATCTAAGTAAACTCATCAGACCAAGTGTATTGATCTAATTTAACTCATAAGAGATAGCTAATCGATCTAATCATCAGACCAAGCTAATCGATCTAAGTAAACTCATCAGACAGAGCTAATCGATCTAAATAAACTCATCAGACCAAGCTCATCGACCTAAGTAAACACATCGGACAGAGCTAATTTATCTAAGTAAACTCATCAGACCAAGATCATCGATCTAAGTAAACTCATCAGACCAAGCACATTGATCTAAGTAAACTCATCAGACCAAGATCATCGATCTAAGTAAACTCATCAGACCAAGCTCATCGATCTAACTATACTCATCAGGGCAGGCAAATCAATCTAAGTAATCTCAACAGACCAAGCCCATCGATCTAAGTAAAAACAAAACACCAAGCTCATCAATCTAAGTAAACTCATCAGACCAAGCACATCGATCCAAGTACACTCTTCAGACCGAGCTAATCGATGTAAGTAAACTCATCGGACCGAGCTCATCCATCTAAGTATACTCATCAGACCAAGCTCATCGATCTATGTAAACTCATCAGAGTAAGCTAATTGATCTAAGTAAACTCATCAGACCAAGCTAATCGATCTAAGTAAACTCATCAGAGCAAGCTTATCGATCTAATTAACCTCATCAGACCATGCTTATGGATCTAATTAAAGTCATCAGACCAAGCTCCTCGATCGAAGTAAACACATGGGACCAAGCACATCAATCTAAGTAAACTCATCAGACCGAGCTCATCGATCAAAGTAACCTCATCAGACCAAGCACATCGACCTAAGTAAACTCATCAGAGCAAGCTAAGCGGTCTAAGTAACCTCATTAGACCAAGAACATTGATCTAAGTAAACTCAACACACCAAGCTCATCGATCAAAGTAAACCCATCAGACCAAGCACATTGATCTAAGTAAACTCAACACACCAAGCTCATCGATCTAAGTAAACTCATCAGACCAAGCACATTGATCTAAGTAAACTCATCAGACCGAGCTCATCGATCTAAGTAAACACATCAGACCAAGCTCATTGATCTACGTTAACTCATCAGAGAAAGTTATTCGATCTACGTAAACTCATCAGACCAAGCGCTTCGATTTATGTAAACTCATCAAACCAAGCTCATCGATCTAAGTAAACTCATCAGACCAAGCGTATTGATCTATGTAAACTCATCAGACCAAGCGAATCGATCTCGGAAAAACTAATCAGACCAAAGTAATCGATCAAGGAAAACTAATCAGACCAAGCTAATCGATATAGGAAAAATAATCAGACCAAGGTAATCGATTTAGTAAAACTAATCAGACCCAACTAGTCAATCTAGTAAACCTCATAAGACCAAGCTAGTAGATCTAGGAAAACTAATAAGACCAAGCCAATCAATCTAGGAAAACTAATCAGACCAAGCTAATCAATCCAGGAAAAATAATCAGACCAATATAATCAATCTAGGAAAACAAATTAGTCCAAGCTAATTGATCGAGGAAAACTAACCAGACCAAGAAAATCGATCTAGGAAAACTAATCTGACCAAGTGAGCCGATTTAGGAAAACTAATCAGCCCCAACAAATCGATCTTGGAAAACTAATCAGACCCAACAAGTCAATCTGGGAAAACTTATCAGACCCAACTAATCGATATAGGAAAACTATTCAGACCCAACAAATTCATCTAGGAAAACTAATCAGACAATATTAGTCGATATAGGAAAACTAATTAGACCAAGCCAATCGATCGAAGAAAAATAATCAGACCAAGCTAATCGATGTAGGGAAACTTATCAGACAAAGCTAATCGATCTAGGTAAACTCATCAGTCCAAGCTCATCGATCTACCTAAACTCATCAGAGAAAGCTAATCGATCTAAGAAAACTCATCAGACCAATCCCTTCGATCTAACTAAACTCATCACAGCGAGCTCATTGATATAAATAAACTAATCAGACCAAGCACATTGATCTAAATAAACGCATCAGACCAAGCTCATCGATCTAAGTAAACTCATCAGAGAAAGCTAATTGATCTAAGAAAACTCATCTGACCAAGCCCTTCGATCTAACTAAACTCATGTCACCAAGCTCATCGATCTAAGTAAACTCATCAGAGAAAGCTAATTGATCTAAGAAAACTCATCTGACCAAGCCCTTCGATCTAACTAAACTCATGTCACCAAGCTCATCGATCTAAATAAACTCATCAGACCAAGCACATTGATCTAAGTAAACTCCTCAGACCAAGGACATCGATCTAAGTAAAGTCATCAGACCGAGGACATCGATCTAAGTAAACTCATCAGACTGAGCTAATCGATCTAAGTAAACTCATCAGACCAAGCCCATCGATCTAAGTAAACTCAACACAGCAAGCTAATCAATCTCAGTAATCTCATCAGACCAAGCACATCGATCTAAGTAAACTCATCTGTCAGAGCTCATCGATCTAAGTAAATTTATCGTACCGAGCTCATCGATGTAAGTAAATTCATCAGACCAAGCACATCGATCTATGTAAACTCATCAGACCGAGCTCATCGATGTAAGTAAACTCATCAGACCAAGCGTATTGACCTCATTTAACTCATAAATGATAGCTAATCGATCTAAGTAAACTCATCAGACCAAGCTCATCGACCTAAGTAAACTCATCAGACCGAGCTCATTGATCTAAGTAACCTCATCAGACCAAGCTCATCGATCTAAGTAAACTCATCAAGACCAAGCACATCAACATAAATAAACTCATCAGAGCAAGCTAATCGGTCTAAGTAACCTCATCAGACAAAGAACATCGATCTAAGTAAACTCAACACACCAAGCTCATCAATCTAAGTAAACTCATCAGGCCAAGCACATTGATCTAAGTAAACTCATCATACCGAGCTCATCGATTTAGGTAAACTCATCGGACCAAGCTCATCGATGAAGGAAACTCAACACAACATCCTCATCGATCTAAGTAAACTCATCAAACCAAGCTCATTGATCTAAGTTAACTCATCAGAGAAAGCTATTCGATCTAAGAAAACACATGAGACCAAGCATTTCGATTTATGTAAACTCATCAAACCAAGCTCATCGATCTAAGTAAACTCATCAGACCAAGCGCTTTGATTTATGTAAACTCATCAAACCAAGCTCATCGATCTAAGTAAACTCATCAGACCAAGCGCTTTGATTTATGTAAACTCAAAAAACCAAGCTCATCGATCTAAGTAAACTCATCAGACCAAGCGTATTGACCTAAGTAAACTCATCAGACCAAGCGAATCGATCTCGGAAAAACTAATCAGACCAAGCTAATCGATTAAGGAAAACGAATCAGACCCAACTAATCGATCTAGGAATAGTAATCACTCCAAACTGGTAGATCTAGGAAAACTAATCAGACCAAGCCAATCAATCTGGGAAAACTAATCAGACGAGGCCTATCGATCCAGGAAGAATAATCAGACCAAGCTCATAAATCTAGGAAAACTAATTAGACCAAGCTTATCAATCTAGGAAAACTAACCAGACCCAACAAGTCAATCTAGGGAAACTTATCAGACCCAACTAATCGATCTTGGAAAAGTATTCGGACCCAAAAAATGGATCTAGAAACACTATTCAGACAAAGTTAGTCGATCTAGGAAAACTAATCAGACCAAGCCAATTGATCGAGGAAAAATAATCAGACCAAGTTAATCGATATAGGAAAACTAATCAGACCAATGTAATCAATCTAGGAAAACTAATCAGACCAACCTAATCGATCTAGGTAAACTCATCAGACCAAGCTCATCCATCTTCTTAAACTCATCAGAGAAAGTTAATCGATCTAAGAAAACTCATCATACCAAGCCATTCGATCTAACTAAACTCATCACAACAAGCTCAATGATCTAAATAAACTCATCAGACCAAGCACATCGATCTAAGTAAACTCATCGGACAGAGCTAATTGATCTAAGTAAACCCATCAGACCCTGCTCATCAATCTAAGTAAACTCATCAGACCAAGCTCATCAATCTAAGTAAACTCATCAGAGCAAGCTAATCGATCTAAGTAAACTCATCAGACCAATCTAATCGATCTAAGTAAACTCAACCGAGCAAGCTTATCGATCTAATTAAACTCATAAGACCATGCTTATGGATCTAACAAAACTCATCAGACCAAGACCATTGATCAAAGTAAACACATCACACGAATCTCATCCATCTAAGTAACCTCATCGAACCAACCTAATCCGTCTAAGTTATCTCATCATACCAAGAAGATCGAACTAAATAAACTCATCAGACCAAGCTCATCGATCTAAGTAAACTCATCAGACCGAGCTCTTCGATCTAAGTAACCTCATCAGACCAAGCTCATCGATCTAAGTAAACTCATCAGACCGAGCTCTTCGATCTAAGTAACCTCATCAGACCAAGCTCATCGATCTAAGTAAACTCATCAGGCAGAGCTAATCTATCTCAGTAAACTCATCAGACCAAGCTCATCGATCTCAGTAAACTCATCAGACCAAACACATCGATCCAAGTAAACTCATCTGACCGAGCTCATCAATCAAAGTAAACTCACCAGAGCGAGCCTTTCGATCTAACTAAACTCATCACACCAAGCTCATCGACCTAAGTAAACTCATCAGACAAAGCACATCGATCTAAGTAAACTCATCAGACCAAGCTCATTGATCTAAGTAAACTCGTCAGAGAAAGCTAATCGATCTTAGAAAAGTCATCAGACCAAGCCGTTTGATCTAACTAAACTCATCAGACAGAGCTCATCGATCTAAGTCAACTCATCATACCGAGCTCATCGATCTAAGGAAAAACATCACACCAAGCACATCGATCTGAGTAGACTCATCAGACCAAGTTTATCGATCTAAGTAAACTCATCGGACAGAGCTAATTGATATAAGTAAACTCATCAGACCAAGCTCATCGATCTAAGTAAACTCATCGGACAGAGCTAATTGATATAAGTAAACTCATCAGACCAAGGTCATTGCTCTAACTAAACTCATCAGACCAAGCTCATCGATCTAAGTAATCTCATCAGAGCATGCTAATCGATCAAAGTAAACTCATCAGACCAAGCTTATCAATTTAATTAAACTCATCAGACAAAGCTAATTGATCTAGGAAAACTAATCAGACCCAACTAATAGATGTATGAAAACTAATCAGACCCAACTAGTTATTGTAGGAAAACTAATCAGACCAAACTAATCGATCTAAGTAAACTCATTGGACCAAGCAAATCGATCTAAGGGAACTCATCAGACAGAGCTCATCGATCAAAGTAACCTCATCAGACCTAGCTCTTCGATGTAAGTAAACTCATCAAGACCAAGCTCATCGATCTAAGTAAACTCATCAGAGCAAGCTAATCGGTCTAAGTAAACTCATCAGACAAGCCCATCGATCTAAGTAATCTCAACACACCAAGCTCATCGATCTAGGTAAACTTATCAGGCCATGCACATCGATATAAGTAAACTCAGCAGACCGAGCTCTTCGATCTAAGTAACCTCATGGGACAAAGCTCATCAATCTAAGTGAACTCATCAGACCAAGCTAATTGATCTAAGTAAAGTCATCAGAGCAAGCTAATCGATCAAATTAAACACCTCAGACCTAGCACTTTGATGGAAGTAAACTCATCGGACCAAGCTAATCGATATAAGTTAACTCATCGGACAGAGCTAATCGATCTAAGTAAACTCGTCAGACCAAGCTAATCGATCTAGGAAATATAATCAGGCCAAGCTAATTGATCTAGGAAAAGTAATCAGACCAAGCCAATAAATCTAGGAAAAATAATCAGACCTAGCTAATTGATCTAGGAATAATAATCAGACCTAACTAATCGATCAAGGAAAACTAATCTGACCAAGCGAATCAATATCGGAAAACTAATCAGACCAAACTAGTCGATCTAGGAAAACTAATCAGACCAAGCTAATGCATCTAGGAAAACTAATCAGACCAAGTTAATCGATCTAGGAAAACTAATCAGACCAGGCTATTCGAGCTAGGAATACTAATAAAACCCAGCAAATCGATGTAGGAAAACTAATCAGACCCAACTAATTGATCTAGGAAAACTAATCAGACCAAGCTAGTAGATCTAGGAAAACTAATTAGTCTAAGCCAATCCACCTAGGAAAACTAATCAGATCCAACTAGTCAATCGAGGGAAACTAATCAGACCCAACTAATCGATCTAGGAAAACAAATCAGACCAAACTAATCGATCTAGGAAAACTAATCATACCAAGTTAATGGATCTAGCTAAACTAATTAGACCAAGCTAATCGATCTAGGAAAACTAATCAGACCAAGCTAATTGTATTCCAAAAACTAATAAGACCCAACTAATCGATCTAGGACAACAAATGAGACCAAGCTAATCGATCTAGGTAAACTTATCAGACTAAGCTCATCGATCTAAGTAAACTCAACACAGCAAGCTCACTGATCTAAATAAACTCAACAGAGCAAGCTCATCGATCTAAGTAAACTCAAAAGACCAAGCTCATCGATCTAATTAAACTCATCAGAGCAAGCTAATCGATCTAATTAAACTCAACAGGCCAAGCCCATCGATCTAAGTAAAATCAACACACCAAGCTCTTCGATCTAAGAAAACTCATTAGACCAAGCACATCGATCTTAGTATACCCATCAGACCAAGCTCATCGATCTACGTAAACTCATCAAACCAAGCTATTCGACCTAAGTTATCTCATATGACCAAGATCATCAATCTAAGTAAACTCATCAGAGCAAGCTAATCGATCTAAGTAAACTCAACAGACCACGCCCATCGATCTAAGTAAAATCAACACACCAAGCTCTTTGATCTAACTAAACTCAACCGAGCAAGCTCATAGATCTATTTAACCTAATCAGACCGAGCTCATCGATCTATGTAAGCTCAACAGAGAACGCACATCGATCTAAGTAAACGCATCAGACCAAGACCATCAATATAAATAAACTCATCAGACCAAGCTCATCGATCTAAGTAAACACATTGCACAGAGCTAATCAATCTAAGTAAAGTCATCATACCAAGTTCGTCGATCTAAGGAAACTCATCAGACCAATCTCATCGATCTAAGTAAACTCATCAGACCAAGCTCATCGATCTAAGTGAACTCATCAGACCAAGCTCATCACTCTAAGTAAGCTCATCAGACCGAGCTCATCAATCTAAGTAAACACATCTGACAGAGCAAATCGATCTAAATAAACTCAACAGAGCAAGCTCATCGATCTAAGCAAAGTCAAAAGACGAACATCATCGATCTAAGTAAACTCATCAGAGCAATCTAATCGATCTAAGTTTTCTCATCAGACCAAGCTCATGGATCTAAGTAAACTCTTCAGAGCAAGTTAATCTATCTAATTAAACTCAACAGACCAAGCCCATAGATCTAAGTAAGATCAACACACCAACGTCTCGATCTAAGTAAACTCATTAGCCCAAGCATATCGATCTAAGTAAACTCATCAGACCAAGCTCATCGATCTAAGTAAACTCATCAAACCAAGCTATTTGATCTAAGTTATCTCATTAGACCAAGATGTTCGATCTAAGTAAACTCATCACACCAAGCTCTTCGATCTAACTAAACTCAACCAAACAAGTTCATTGATCTACTTAACCTCATCAGACCGAGCTCATCGATCTATGTAATCTCAAGAGACCAAGCACATCGATCTAAGAAAACTCATCAGACCAAGCTCATTTATCTAATTAAACTCATCAGATGGAGCTCATCGATTTAAGTAAACTCATCAGACGAATGTCATCAATCTAAGTAAACTAAGCAGACCAAGCTCATTGATCTACGTAAACTCATCAGAGCAAGCAAATCGATCTAAGTAAATTCAACAGACCAAGCACATCTATCTAAGTAAAATCAAAACACCAAGCTCATCGATCTAAGTGAACTCATCAGACCAAGCTCATCACTCTAAGTAAACTCATCAGATCGAGCTCATTGATCTAAGTAAACTCATCAGACCGAGCTCATNAATCAGACCCAACTAATCGATCTAGGAAAACTAATCAGACCAAGCTAATCAATCTAGGAAATCTAATCAGACCCAAATAATTGATCTCGGAAAACTAATCAGATCCAAATAATTGATCTCGGAAAACTAATCAGACCAAGCAAATAGATTAAGGAAAACAAATTAGACCAAGGTAGTAGATCTAGGAAAACTAATCAGACCAG
>NW_007744501.1:0-772 GCF_000696425.1 Galeopterus variegatus
AAGACCCTGCTTTCAGTTCTTTCGGGCGTGCGCTCAGAAGTGGAATTGCTGGATCATGTGGCAATTTTATGCTCAATTTTTGAAGGAACCGCCATACTGTAAAAGGCTAAATTTAACATCAGTTCAACAAACATTTATTGAGCATGTTGCCAGATGAGACACGGGGGTTTCTAAAGAGCTCACCATGTAGATAGAGAAAACAGTAGAGATGAGGGAAAATAAAGACGTATGAGAGTAGTCACCCTGTCTGCTGTGGCTGTGCTAACTGCAGGGCCCCACAGGGTCCCCAGGTCCTGGGCTTGGCTGAGCATCTCACACAAAGATGAACAGTCCAGACACCAGAGTTCTTTTCTATGTTAAGGTCTGTGCCTTTCTCCCTCTCGGGCCCAATCTTGATTACCTCTTGGCCTTTTAGTGGGGAGAAGAAGGTGACTCCTGAGAAGGGGCCCCTTCCCAGCCTGTCCTACCATGCCAGCCGAGTGGAGGGCAGAGAGGAGCAAGGCTCTGAATTTGGGTGCCTAAGAGAGACCTTGAGGGGAGCTGACGCTAAGCCCCAGGAGGATGCTGCTGTGAGCCTGATCGTACCAGAACGCTTCCTCCAGGGGCAGCGGGGTGGCTTTGCATGACCCGTGTACCAGGGCACCACTCATGAGCCCCTAAGCCAGTCAGGTCTGTTCTAACCACTCTGTACCTTAGCTTACTTGTGCAGCAGGCAGGTGCACTGGCATCACTGCAGAGGGCAGGGGTGACCCTGAAAGATAGCAGGTAGCTC
>NW_007744501.1:1464-2113 GCF_000696425.1 Galeopterus variegatus
TTAACCCGAAAACACATAGGCATGGGGTGAAAATCCTAGGGTTTCTGAGGAGGGTATGGGGGATAAGTACAGGAAAGAGGAATGGGGGGACGGGGTGGACAGGAGTTTAAGCCCCACTGTCACGGCCATAAGAAGACAATCTAAGCCCCTAGGGTGTGGGAGCATAAGGTGGGAATCTTAGTGCTGTGTCATGTCACACATGGAACTCAGATCTTCCAGGGAGCTTCTCAGATCAGAATCTGGTGGCTTTGAGACTGTCCATCCGTCCCTCCAACCACAAATGCTGACTGAGCCCTCACTGTGTACAGATGCTGAGCTCAGCTCTTTGGAGGATACAGAGGTGCTTGGAAGTGGGTTCTGTCCTCAGCAAGCCCACGGTTTGGTAAGGGGCATAAAACTATAGTCAAAGGTGGAAAATTGTCATTGTCCAAAGAGAGGTGCAGCACACTGAGTTTGAGTATCCGAGTGTAGCAGACACTGTGGCTACTGCTATGGGTTGAACATATCCCCCAAAGTTCATATATTAGAAACTTGATCCCCATTGTAATAGTTTTAAGGGGGCAGAGCCTTTAGTAGGTGATTAGACTGTGAGGACCCTGCCCTCATGAATGGATTAACCCATTAATGGGTTAATGGTTTAATTGGTTAC
>NW_007744501.1:3285-10151 GCF_000696425.1 Galeopterus variegatus
GGAATGTCATCTGGCTTGTTTCACTGAAAGTGACCAGCCTATACTGTTAAACTATAACCCCATGTATGTCTCTTCCTGTAACTTCCTGGTCTGGAAAATAAATGCAGGAAGAGAACCCCGATTCAGGGTTAATTTCCCGAGGTAGGAATGCCTCTCACTTGAGGGTTCTGGTGGGAGATTAACCACTTCGGTGTCTCTCACTGCTCAGAAGAGATGGGCTTTGAGTAATCCTTTGCATCTCCATCATCCAGGGGAAGTGGGGTGACAAATCCATGGGGGGCGAAGCAACGCAAAGCAAGAAGTAACAGAGAATGGACTAATACAGTGACCTTTCCAGGCATTTTCCCTTTCCTACTGATAGAACTGTGATCTTATTCAGGGATAGAGTAGAGATCTTTAGATTTCAGATAAGGTAGTCCCAGTCTTGGGGTGGGCATGAGACCCAGTTCTGGGTGATGAAAATGTGCCAGAGGGCTTCTGGGAAAGACTTACTACAGCCATCCCTGTCTCCTGGCTTTGAAGATGTCATGATGGCTGGAGCCACAGCATCCATCTTGCAACTAAGAGGCAATGATTTTTTTTTTTTTTTTAAAGATGACTGGTAAGGGGATCTTAACCCTTGACTTGGTGTTGTCAGCACCACGCTCTCCTGAGCGAGCGAACCTGCCATCCCTATATAGGGATCTGAACCTGCGGCCTTGGTGTTATCAGCACCACGCTCTCCCAAGTGAGCCATGGGCTGACCCCAGAGGCAATGAACTTAAAGACCAATAAGCAACACAGTGAGGATGATGGAGGAGAAGGAAGGACAGGTTTGCTTGGTCTTTAATGACTCCATTGGGGAGCGGAATCAATGCCAACCTCCCAACTTCTCAATGGGTGTGGGAAATAATCTCTAGATATTATAAGGCAACTGTTGGATGGGTTTTCTGTTAGTTGCAGGAAAGTATTCACAACTGGTCCATTTGGATACTTCATGATGGAAGTCCCAGGAGTGAGATCTCCCAAGGCCGTAAGAAGCAAGAAGAGAAGGTCCCACATGTACCAGCCCCGGATTAGCATGAGCCCTGGGATGAACCTGGTTAGGGGTACACCCGGGAAGGGTGGGGCCCCAGGAGCAGACAGCAGAGTCTTGCCATGCACAGTGGTCAGTGTCAAGTGCTGCCCACTGGCCAGGGAAGTGGCCGACGATGTGTTTATGGGAGCCACCCACAAAGCTGCTGGTGGTGGCCTTGGAGAGGGCCACATCGACCAGCAGAGAGCAGACACTGAAGTGCTGGGATTGGAAAATAAAGCTGAGACACCTGCCTTCCAAACGGCACATCCGATTGAAGCCCTTCCATGTGAATTGACACAACCATGCAGGGAAACTGTCTGGCAGCACTGACGGGTGAGAAACGATTATTACGCCAGGGGCCAGCGCTCTGCTCCTAGGTGGACCCCGACAGACGTGCACCAGGGACGCAGGAAGGGTCAGATCATGATCGTCCATCTGGAAGCCAACCCAAATCAACCCTTCGAGGGTAGAATGAATGAGGGGCCTGTGATCCATCATACAGTGGGATGCTTCTCAGCAACGAAACGGACGGGCCCCAGCCGGCCTCCACCATATGGATGAATCTCCCAGACGGAACGTGGAGTGAAAGAAGCAAGACCTAAAGAGGCACGTGCTGAAACAGGCCATTTTCAGACACTGCATGGTGTCAGAAGTCAGAGAGTGGTGACCTTTGGGGGAGGCCTAAGGAGTCACGATCTGCCTCTTGACCTGGGTACTGACAACACAGCTCTGTCCAGTGCGAGGACAGCCCACGAGCTACGCTCTCCTCTGTACATGTTAGACTTCAGCTAAAGCTTACTTTAAAAAATAGCCAACCTAGGAGGTGCCCAGTGACCTCGAGGTAAGCTCCACACCGTGGGGCAGGCTTCGGCGGCCCCCCCACTTTGCCCCGGCCTCCACCACAGCCCCTCTCTGCACCTCTTCTCCTCTGCCTGGGACACCTCCTGCGGCCCATGCTGAGTCTGACAGACTCCTACACACCACACAGGGCCCTCCCAGGCCTAACCTGAGTGCAGGGAGGCCTGGGCTCTGCTTCAGCTGACTCTACTTGAAGGAGCTGTGAGGGCAAAGACAGATGCCCCCCCACTGCCTCCACCTGCCGGCCTCCCATCCCCCATGGGCTTCTCCGCCCCTTGAATGGAGGCGCCTGCATCTGTGCTTACCCACAGAGGTGTGTCATGCTTTGGCCACATGCCAGGCTGAAGGACGTGGAAAAAGCAGAGAGCAGGAAATTTCTAGAAGACCGTGATCTCTAGGGAGTCAGGGCTGCAGCCTGGCTCAGGCCCCTGAGTCTTCTGGGTCTCAGTGTCAACGTCACTTCCTCGGGGAGCTCTTCCCAGCTCTCACCAGCACAGGTTGTTTGGCTTCACAGTGACGACCAGGGCACTGGGGCCGGGTTCAGGCCAGGCTCTCCAACCCTGTACTGTCACAAGCCTCAGGCAAGACCTGTCACCTCTCTGAAACTGTTTCCTCATCCGAGAAATTCCTGTAGACTTGTGTGAGAATTAGAGGAGTTCACACATATCACCAAAATCCCTCTGAATCCATCTTCAACAGAGACTCAGGATCTGAGCACATCTCACTTCTGCTTGGACGAGGCCACCACCCACTCCCAGGTCCGTCACGGGTCTCCCTGCTTTCCCCACGTGTCCCCACAGGCCGCGTGCACAAGGCAGCCAAAGGGATCAGATCATGTCCCTCCTTGGCTCAGAGCCCACCGGCGACTTCCTGTGTCCTCTAGAGCAAAGCCACAGTGCTCGAAGTCCCCCAAAGTCCCTACTGGACCAGTTTCCTGTTGCCATCCCTGGACCGTGCCTGGGCCGGCGAGGCCTCACGGGCTTTGCACCTGCTCCCCACCTGGAACTGTCCCCCAGAAGTCTGCTGCTTCCACTCTCTCCACGTCTCTGCTCAAATGTCACCTTCTCTGTGAACTTTTCCTGCACTGCCTGTTGGTATCACTGTCCCCTTATCCAGCTTTGATTTCCTGTGGCTCTGACCACCATCTGCCACAGTGGATATTTCACTTACTCCGTGCTGAGTTGTTATCGCCTGCTCCTTCCCACTGGAACAGCAGCTCCACATGGCAAAGACTTGGACTTTTTTCATTGGCGTATCCCCAGCACCTGCAACAGAGCTTGGCATACAGCAGGTGCTCAGTGAGGGCCCAAGGCTGATGCCACACAGTTGCTAAATATTTGAATATCACTCCTACTTGGGAACCTCTGTTTGAATCCAGACAGCCTCAGGTTTGCAGAGCTGGGTGGAGTCAGCACAGTAACAGGGTGTTTGGGGATCAGAGGCAGAGAGGGGCTACTTCCTCCTAAAATATTTTCTTATTTAGTTGCCACAGGGCTTCAAAGTCCACTGTAGCTCCATTCTTTGGGGTTTAATTTATTCTTCATGCGTCTTTTTTCAAATGGAAATATTACACTGCCAGCACCCACACCCCTGACATGTGGCACACGGGCTGCTTGGTGCAGGCACAATGATGCTGTATAACAAACCACCCCAAAACTCTGTGCCTTTAAAAATAGCCGTTTATTGTTGTTTATGAGTCTATGGGTTGGCAGTGTGGTTCCACTGATCTCGGCTGGGCTTGGCAGGGCAGTTCTGGTCTCAGATTGGTCTCACTCATGTCTGGCTGTTGGTTGAGGTTGGTGGCCTCCGACTCCTCCACCAACCTGGTCCTCCAGCAGGCTAGCCCAGGCAATGACAGGGAGTGTGGAGGGGGAGAGGAGGCTGGAAGGCCTCTTGAGGACCAGGCTTGGATCAACACGCTGCCTCTCCTGCTGCCTCCTGTTGGCCACAGGACAGGCTCTGAGGCAGGGACTGGGGACATAGGCTCCACCTTTTGATGTGCGGAATTGCAAAATCACCTTCAAAAGATGTAGACACAGGGCGGGAGATCTGGGGCTGTTTCGGCTATCGAACTTTCACACTGTCTCCCATCTTTTTTCTTAACTGAGGACGAGGTAAGGAACATAAACAATATGGAAATAAATCTGTAGAGCAGGCTGCGGAACACATCTCAGTAAAGCTCCTGGGTTTTCTGCCCCAGACGTATTATCTAGTCTTCCCAGGAGGTGTCATTAAGAGCATGAATGGCGCTCGCGTTGCCAGAAGAGACGGTGACTGGGTCATGTCCAGAGCGAGCAATTGTTGGCTCTTTGTCCTTGTTCCTTCACGTCCACACTGCGTCCACAGCTTGTAGCTCATTTGGTTTACAGCCAATGAAAATGCAAACACAGAACGCCGTAGGAAATGCGCCATGACTCAGAGTGCCTGTCCCCACCGTATCTGCCCAACAGTGAGTGTCTTTGTGGGGGCTCATGGCTTTTGTCTGCAGCCACGCAGTGGCAGAGCCCCACTGTGACCTCTTGGTGTGGTTTGTGCTTCTCATGTCTGCCAAACATTCATGTGTTCTCTCTCTTCACTGCCTCGCAGTGACTCAGCACTGTCCTTATTTTAATTATACCTGTTTGCAAACCAATGACACCTGCAAAGCCATCATGGACAAGCTTTCCTGCTAGGGTCTTCCCACAGAACCACAGTCGGTCCAGCAGGCCCACTGGCGGTGGGTCCAGGCTGCAGGTGGGGTCAGTTTGCTCTGAAAGATGTTGAGTTTTTTCCTAATAAAAGGTCAATCTTTAAAAATCAGGATTTCACTTAAAAAACAGTGAGAGATACTAATGTTTACCTACCCAGTACCTGTTTCCCTTGCTTCTTTGGTTATGAATCCTGATTTTAGACAGGGCAGCAATGTGCCCAGCTAAAAGACTACATTTTCCAGCCTGAACTGTGGCGAGTGAGACCACGTGACTCAGTTCTGGTCAATGAGGTTGAAGTGGGAGTGGGCGGTGGGCTCTCCTTTCTTCTGCTGGCTGGAACCAGGACAGGTGGCCGGCACTCCAGCAGCCATCCTGAACTATGAATTGAACCTTGAACTTGGCACTGGAAGCCACATGCTGGGAGGGTGCAGGAGACAGCACGAAGGAGCCTGAGTCCTTGTGGACTCTAAGAAGCTGTTAAACTAGCCCTGAGCTACCTGTCTCCTGACTTCTTTTCCATAAGTAGAAATGAACTTCTTTCAAACTTAAGCCATGGGAATTGTGGCGTTTGTTATAGGTAGCTGACCTCATCCTGAGACACTGCTTCTCTTGAACAATCACAATATCTAGTAAGGTGTGTATACTTGCTTTTCTTCATAACAGCTTTATTGAGATACAATTCACATGCCGTACAACTCATCTGTTTAAGGTGTACAATTCAATGGTTTGTGGTATATTCACAAAGTTGTGCAACCATCACCACTATTTTCAGAACATTTTCATCAACTCCAAAAAGAAACCCTGCGCCCATTAGCTGTCAGTCACCAATTGCCCCTAACCGCCACCCTGCCCGGCCTCCCTTGGCAACCACTGATCTATTCGGTCTCTATGCCTTTGCCTACCTGGACATTTCACACAAATGGACCCCTCCAGTATGTAGCATCTTGTGTCTGGCTTCTTTCACTCGGCATCATGCTTGTAAGTTGCATTCATGTTGGACCAGGTTTTATGGTCCAAGAAATCCCAAGACTGGGAACCACCCCCAACCAGAGAGCTTTAACCCTCCGTTCATTCTGATCTGCAGAAGAAAACTGTGACAGAGGGATGAGGCCATTGTTATTCCCACTTTGCAAAGGAGGGACAGGCTCCACTCAACTGAGTCATTCGCCTAATGTCCCTGGTGGGCCTCCAGCTCTGCAACCCCGTCATGCTACCTCTGAAATGTCGGTTGTGCAGAGTAATGGAAGTTATCATTTTGTCAAAATCCTCAGGGTCTAGAAACTTCTAGATCAGCAACAAAGTGGCAGATGAAGGGACTTAAACATAGACTTTTACTCCGGCTGTAAGCTGCGGGCACCTGCCCCTGGGCAATCCACATGACAGGGAGGTGACGGCTGACCCCAGACCTGGAGCTGATGCTGGGCTCTGGGTCACGCCGGGCTGCTGGGAGCTGAGCCGAAAACTTCGTCTTGCTTTGTAGCCCATGGGGAAAAAATGAAAGTGGTGGTTCTTTGGTCTGGGAAATCAAATCAATGCAAATCATCATGCATTGCTTCAGAGCTCCCAGTTTCATTTAAACCTCTGGAACTTGGCACGGCCTTGGGGAGAGCTGTGGCTTGTGGTGGAATCTTTCATTAGCAGAGGTGCGGCCTTCTCTGACTTTTCCTAGTGTTCGGCTTTTTCACGAGTGGATGAACACCTGCATGGAGTCAGAGCCAGTGAACAGCCTCCCATTTCTAGGGCCGTTGGGGAGCCTGGGTCAAGATGGAGCTGAGCAGATGCAAGAAGCTGAGGTGCTCCCAGGACAAGCCAACCTCCCTTACGACAAGCGGGAGTGCGAGCAGAGCGCCGCCTGCTTCCTTCTGGAGGGGGAGGGGTGGGGAAAGCTTCGCCACAGATTTCTCTGGCAGGTTCCCGTCAGGCTGGGGGTGGGGGTGGGGCAGTGCTTTGGGCCATTGGTTCATATTAATATCTGAATCCATAATTGTCCCCATCCTGTTGTCACTGGCATGGCATAAACCCACAGTGGGAGAGAGGAAGACAGACACCACTCCGAGCCTATTCTGTGAGAAGCCACCTGGTTGGCAAGGTGGGGTGGGAAGGAGAGAGGAAAAAGATGATTAGAACTTGGCTCCCCCAGGGACCCCGTAGTGCTGATGCTGGGAAACAGTGCTCCGCCTGGCCGAGGAGGTGGAGTTGCCCCTTCCAGGTGAATGACGGAAGACTTCCCGGAGGAGGTGGCCAGGTCCGGACGTGTGGGC